>NW_020664585.1:4905255-5024756 GCF_002925995.2 Terrapene triunguis
TGTGTGTGTGTGTGTGTGTGTGTGTGTGTGTGTGTGTGTGTGTGTGTTATGTACTTAAAATCTAATAGATCGTTTTAAATAAAAGCACATAAGAACGGCCATACTGGGTCAGACCAAAGGTCCATCTAGCCCAGTATCCTGTCCTCTGACAGTGGCCAATGCCAGCTGCCTCAGAGGGAATGAACAGAACAGGTAATCAATCATCAAATGTCACCCATTCCCAGCTTCTGGCAAACAGAGGCTCGGGACACCATCCCTGCCCATCCTGGCTAATAGCCACTGATGGATCTATCCTCCATGAATTTATCTAGTTCTTTTTTGAACTAGCACGCTTGTTTGTATCAATCATTTATCGAATGAATAAGCTGTGCCCCCTATTCATTTATTCCTGACACGGCCTAAAAAAAGACAGTTAAGTTACCACTGTGCTTTGGCTTCTAAAAAACCCTGAGTAACAGATTTGGCGAGCCAGTTGCCAGGAGTGATGGAGAGGAAGGGACGATTGATACAAACTGTTTGTCTGGCATAGAGGAGGGGGACTCGGAGCAGGGTCATAAACCTGTACTTTTCCATGTTGTAGTCCTGAATTGATTTACGGATACATTCCATTACTGAGTCAGGGTTCCAGCTAATAAGCCTGGTCGAGTGAGGAAATATGTCAGAAGGAAAGGGAACATCTGGAAAGTTAGAGATAGTGTTGGAAAACAGCTTGATTGATTTTGTACAGGAGCATGGTAATGACTTTTGGAAACCTGGAGACTTTATCCACCCTCAGAGTGTTCCTGCAGCTCCGTAAGCAATGGGAAACCTGGGTTAGTGTGGGAATGTGAATAGCAGCAGTGGTTTTAGCTGAGTTGCCAAAGGAGTCCCAGGCAGGTCACAGGGAATACAAGAGACAAAGTTGTGCTTTCAGAGACATGTTGGAAGAGCAAAAGGGAATTGTGGCTGTGATCAGAAGAAGTCATAGCTTAGGAAGGCGGGGGGGTGGTCAGAGGAGAATCTTGACTCATTCTTCTCATTATGAGTATAAGCGGGATGGTCCCCATGAGCTTCCTTTTCCCTTGGGCACTACCAGGCAGTCGCCAGGTAACAGATCCATTTTCCCTCCAGGGAGTAAAGGGGGCAGTTAAAGAAGATAAGGACATTGTAGAGCAGCTAAATTATTTCTTTGCATCAGTCTTCACCACAGAGATTGTAGAGGAGATACCTACTTTTTCTAGATCCTCAAGACAAGGCATCATCAGAGATTGAGGTGCACAAAATAGTAGAGATGGAACAAACTGACAAATGAAAGAGCCATATGGGCGTGAGACTGGATGTACAGCCAAATGTGCTGAAGGATCTTAAGAAATGGCTGCTCTGCTCACAATAACTACTACAAACTGATAGTAGCTAAGGAAAAGCTTCCTCTATTGGCAAGTTATTCCAGAATTGTCCAGTGGTGGGGTTCTTGCCCCTCCCTCTGATGTAGCTGGTGTTGGCCACTGTCAGGTAGAATCCTGGAGGAGACAGATCATTGGTCCTATTCAGTGCAGCAATTCTCATGTTCCTAGCTAATACAGTCCATGCCTCCTCTTCCATCTGTTTCTCAAACACTGGTGTCCTGAACCGTTTGTCCTTCACTTTATTAGCCACCTTAGATTTTAAATCTGGTCTCTGCTTCATGGATTCCCGACTTGCTATAACAATAAAGCATTTTTAGTTCTGCCTCAGTCAGTGGGCCAGGTTCTGAGCTCAGCGACACCAATGTAGATCCAGAGTAATGCCATTTTAACCAACGGAGTTACTCCAGATTTACACCAGAATAAATGAGCCCAGATTCTGTTTCATCATGTTCAGCTGCACGACTTTAAGAATTTATTTAAAATTCATTGAAACATCACCACTCAAAGGACTGAAGACAAAAGACTTGAGGGTGTAAGAGTCTAAAAGCAAAGGGCCATATGTTTCCATCTGCTCTGCAGTGCCCAGGGAATCAGCCTGTAGTAAATTAAGATGCATTGACATAGCACTCCCTCCCACACCTACCTTAAAAATGCTCCTGTTCTGTCCCATTGGACTATCCAGTGCAGAATTGTGTCAAGATGTCAGCAGCACGTCTGAAACAGGGGCTTACTGTGACCCCAGCAGCTAAATGAAGAGCTAGAGTAGGTAGCTCTAGTTTCCCCATGGGTCTTCACAGGCCTGCAGAACACAGGCAAGAGTTTCTCCCAGAAACCTTGTTAATAGTTTAACTTCTACCAGTAAATGGCTATAAGATACCTTCAGTTTTTGAAGCTCAACTCCCCAGTGAAATCAACAGCATAAGATGGTCTGAAGTAATATCTAGGGTTGGTAAATCAGATCAGTGAAATTTACGTTTGACAAAATACTTACCTGGTTTGAGCCTCGTTTTTTTATTTGGACACATCACATGTTTCAAGCTCAGTGAGCTAGGTACAAAGTAAGGGCTGGTCTCTCTGGAGAGTTAGTGTGCAGGAAGCTGCTATATATATTGTGACAGACCCAGACCAGTGGGATACAGGAGTCTGGTAGAGGGCAAATATACTGGTCACTGGATGAGTAGTTTTCTGTTCCCTGAGTGACCAGAGAAGGGGCTGCACTAGAGTAATCAGGAACCTGCTAGAACCAGTTAAGGCAGGCAGGCTGATTAGGACACCTGGAGCCAATTAAGAAGAAGCTGCTAGAATCAATTAAGGCAGGCTAATCAGGGCACCTGGGTTTTAAAAAGGAGCTCACTTCAGTTTGTGGTGCGAGTGTGAGGAGCTGGGAGCAAGAGGCGCAAGGAGCTGAGAGGGAGAGGGTGTGCTGCTGAAGGACTGAGGAGCACAAGCGTTATCAGACACCAGGAGGAAGGTCCGGTGGTGAGAATAAGGAAGGTGTTTGGAGGAGGCCATGGGGAAGTAGCCCAGGGAGTTGTAGCTGTCATGCAGCTGTTACAGGAGGCACTATAGACAGCTGCAGTCCACAAGGCCCTGGGCTGGAACCCGGAGTAGAGGGCGGGCCCGGGTTCCCCCCCAAACCTCCCAATTGACCTGGACTGTGGGTTCTTCCAGAGGGGAAGGTCTCTGGGCTGTTCCCCAACCCACATGGTGAATCTCTGCGGCAAGAAAATCCGCCAATAATCGCAGGACCCACCAAGATAGAGGAGGAACTTTGTCACAATAGTTACAGTGCCCTAGCGTGCCGTGCTGAGCCTACCACCATGCACGACACGTTCCATAGTGCACAGAACTTTTCACGTGCAGTAGCAGGCTGCATGTGGCCGGTCGGTGTACGGCAAGCTAGAGCCCTCTACATTCACACTCCAGCTTCCTGCGCACTAAGCGTCCGAAAAGACAAACCTGAAGAATTATCCTCTGTGTGGCAACATGTTTCCTGACAGATTCCATCACCACTCATTCATCTGCAGGGCAGCTTAATTCCGTTCATAGAGTTGCTCATCAAGAAAGTTAATGCTCAGACCTTGGGTGTATCCAGCATTCTAGCAAAATTCAACATCAGTCGAAGAACAGCTACATCTACCCGTTCACCAAGATAAGAAATCTCTCTTTGGGTCCATCCCACTATAAACACATTTAAATAACGTCTTAACATAAAACAGATCTCAGGTCTTGCTTTTCAGACCGAATACATTAACGCGTGCCATTTGCTAATTGAAGACAAATCTTGATCAAGCTCTGTGCCTGTATTAGCTTCCTCCTTCCAGTACACCCTTCTTGAGAAAACAATCGGATGTATTAATCAGCTAAGAGGCTCCTCTGATCACCATGAGAGCTGGGTCAGCTTTAGGATTAAGGACTGGAAGAATATCTAGAAAGGAAACATGACTCAGAAATATAGTCATTATTAGAATGGGGATAAATCCCTGAGGAAACTATGGCTTCCCCCATTATAAGCAGCTATTGGAGTTCTTCACGCCACTGCATATTTTGCTACAAGAAATCTCTCAGGACCAGACTCTATTATTATTAATTGTACTGTGGTAGAACCTAGGAGGCCCAGTCACAGACCTGAACTCCATTGTGCTAGGCGCTGCACAAACACAGAACAAAAAGACAGTCCTTCAACCTCAGTAATGTACTGTTTTGGGGAATTCAATGGAAAATCTCAGTTAAGGTGAGAAAAATTGCTCTGTAAATAGGGCAGCTTCTCGCTAAAGAGATATGCTCCTGGTGCATATCCAGAGTCGTGTTTGCCAAACTCAGTGACAAAGGAATTTCCAGCTACATCTTACCCATTAGCCCCACAAGAGCCAACACAGCCCTGAGAGAGGGAGTTGGAATCTGTATTGATTTGTGCAGCATCAATTCATTCCTAAGGGCTTAACCCAATTCTCCCTTCAGCTTCCTCCGGTACAACACAATGAATACGGTAGGATTGCTCATACATAACAGATGGCAGAATTTGAAGGCAATTGGGCTGCACAGACATAATGCTCTTGATAAAGAATCATTTCAAAAAACAATCATTTATGGCATAACTTACTGATACCATCAGCTACTGTGCGATGTGCATATTGCATCTCATTGGATCAAAACAGATTTTGAAAAAAGTAAATAAAACACCCTTAGGTTTAAACACACTTTTGAAAAATAAATCCTGGAATAGTAAAGTGTCTTTTCATGGCCTTTTTGCTGTACTGTTCCTCTTATTGCTAATTCTTTCAGCTACTTCACTGCAATAACAGCTTTTCCCCTTTCCAGCCTCCTTGCAATGAGCCACCGGTTCACCCAACTGCTAATATTTGACATGTTGATCAATTAAAAAAATTAATATTCCCAGTGAATCACTGTTCTCTCCTATTTAAATACTCAAGGAGGTTGGGTATTTTTCCTTCCCAATTCCAACGGACTCCAATTTTCAGGAAAAATAACTTAACCTCCTAAAACAAGAGAGAAAGGAGTAGCAAAAATGCAAACTGAACAGTCTTACATGGACAGGTCAGTGTAGGCTGTCATTCATCTTGCCTCCAAGTACATATCGATAAACTGCTCCCACTAATAGGCTTCGCATAGCAGACGTCCGTATTTATTGCCCTGTCAACTTGAAGGCAAGCAAAAATTATTGCTTGACTGTTAATGGCAGATAAAGTAGGTTCTCTGCAAGTAATACATCACAGGGGATTGTTTTTCCTTTCATCACATTGCATGGCTATCATTACAGGCGCACACAATTCAAAGATGTCAGACACAATTCAAGGATGTCAGTCGATGATGCTTTGTCACAAAAGGGAAGAGGCTTGTTCTATTCAGAGTATGCCACATTGAGCAGGCTATTTCACTCCAAGTATTCCCTCCCATGAGCGTTATTGTTATATAGGCACCTCTAGAAGCACCTACAACATGGTTGGTGCTCTCCAGACAGAAGATGGTCTGCACCAAGCAGCTCACAATCTAAGGAGCAACACACAAAGGGGAGCGGAGAGGGGCACATGGGTTAGAGTTGGCTACATCTTAGCAAAATAAGGTTTGGTACAGCTAGATTTCCTATAGCCATCATGGTCTTTGAGGAAGACCTCGCTATGGAGAGGGGGTAGGCCTTGGGGGCTTTGCATGCGTAGGGTGTAGTGTAGGAGAAGACATTTATGTGAGAAGCTGATAAAATGGGCAGATGAGGCTGGGGACACTGGCGGCGTGGAAGAGGTGGTGAGAGGGACAGAGCAAAAGTAGTGGGCGCTCTCTCTCTGAGGAATGCCTCCTATGCTAGTAATGACACAGATTCGGAGAACTACCATGGCCAAAGAGCGGATGTGCGGCCAGCCTCTCGCTCCGCTGACATGCAGAACAGGTGTCACCGGGACTGCAGTCTGCATGTCACATTTTCAGGTGTTCTCCCAGGCTACAGCCCCTGTGTGCACATCACATCCCAAGAGACTGAAGCTCTGTCTTGCATGGGAGTAGGAGGCAGCTACAGTCCAGCCGTGAAGGAGTGAAGCACTGGAAGGTCTTAGGAACCCCAGGAGAGAACAGTTTTGATGGGCTATATGGGGGCGTGTCAGGTTGACACCCACCCTTTATCCTGGCCATATCATATCCCTCCTGTGGAGAGAGGGCAAGATGAGGTGCTAGACGCTAGAAGGAAAATGGCCAGAGTAGGGTGGGGCTTACCTGGCACAGAGAGATGTATGTGGTGTCTTGGGAAAGAGGTGAGCTTCGCAGCTCCTGGTGAAGCCATTCAGGGTTGAGAGACTCAGCCCCTTGCAGGTTGGGCTGAGGATAAAGAAAACCAGCCTACTCCATGCTGCCCAATTTCTTCATTTTCTCGGAATCCTTCCAAATCTCAGCGTTCTCCAGCTCCGGGCCTGTCATCTCAGCCTCATTCATTCGCTGCCGGAGGCTCTTGCTGTTGGGGGGGGGGGGGAGGAGAGGGGGAAATGGTACATCTGGCACTTTCTGAAGAAAGACGATTTCTAATAGATAAAGAGCTGTCCACTCCATTCCTTCCAGCGTTGGTGCAGGTCCCCACCACAACAATACAAAAGAAGCCCAGCATTAGAGCCAGCCAACAGGCGCACCGGGGGGGGATTAGGGGAGAGTGTGTGGGGTGGGGGAGGGAATAAAAACAAAGGGCTGAATGCAGAGTCTGCCACCCCTCACCTTCCTCTGGCAAATACGATCCCGGGTCCCAGCTGTTCGTTAGCTAGGCCGCCTCCTCTCACAACCCGCGTCAGGCCTCCCTCGGAAAAGGACTGGTTCATTCACCTCTAGCAGCTCTCCCACTGGCCGGCTGCCAAGCAGCCCAGGCCTGGCATGGCCAGTTCCCTGTCATCCATTACCAAGCTGCGCACGATTAGCCTTTCTGCCCCCTCCAGGGGGGAGCGTTCCTCATGCAAGGGCCTTCGAGGCACTTTCCTAGTCTCCTCTTGGGGTCGCTCTCGGGTGCTGGTGTCTGGTGAAGTTTGCAGGCAAATGCTTAGCGCCAGCTTCCATTGCTGTGGAGTTGGGCTCCCAGCTCTGTCATTGGGAGTCTGGGGGAGTCTGCAGTGCAATTGACAAGCAGGGACTCTGCCCCCCTCCCTTCCTTCCTCGCAATTGCTCTTAGCACCTGGCTTTCAGTCTCCCTAATGAGCTATTAATGAGCAGTCAATTATTTATGTAAATCAGAAGCAAACATTGATTTATTTCAGGCTACAGCAATCGATCACCCCAGTTTAAATTAGTGATGGGCCTGAGCCAGGACAGAGCCCAGCCCACCCCTGAATTTTCAGGGTATTCATGTCTCCAATCCTCATATTCAGGCCCAGCCATTCTTGCCTAGATGCTTCCCGCCCGACACACAATTTGTCCCTTTTTCCCCATCAGAAAAAAGCTCCAGCAATCACCCCGGCCGCATCGACCGCCCCATGTGTTCCATTTGAGGCAAGCTGCACGAAGCCCATTTGTGCATGCAGAAGTGGGTACGCTTGGGTGCAAAGGAAGCAATCTTGCTTTGCAAGTGCCCCCTTGGGCCACGGCAGCAGGGCCGACAGCTTGGACTGGTCACCCACGTACGTACCCAGGGGACTGGGCAAGTTTGTACTTTGAACACTCGCCTGAGTGGCCATCTGTGCCACCACGACTGCAGTGCTACTTTGAGCACACTGGCTGGTGCAAGCCTGTCTCCCCACACTGGAAAGTGCATTTCTCAGTGGACATATCCATAGGGTCTCACTTCTACTTTCTAATATTCCGTGAGGGGAGGAGGTTTAATTCCTGATCCTGGACAAAGGCAGGCTGACGTTTTAAAGTCATCCCAAGGTCTTCTCATTGTGACTTGCAAGCAGCCCAAGTGAGTGGGGACAGGACATTCATGACCACCACGTTCCCTGCAAGCTTCTTTGATATCCACAAGACAGCATAAACCCCAGCAAAACAGAGGCTGAGCCAACAGATCTGGGCCAGGTCTCAATGTCTGTCCTCTAAACTTTTCCAGAAACAAACAGAGCTTAGTTGATATTCAGGTGAAGCAAAGACAGCGGAGGCCGGCCAACTCTTCTCCCCAGGGCAATGCAATCAGTCCCTCTGCCCTCCCCATTTGGAAATGTTAATTATACTTACAACTAGTCAGCACCTCCTGGTTCACAATAGCCGCCATTCTCTGGCGTTAGCTCATAGGAAACATTCAGGACCAGATCCTCAACCAGTGTAAACTGGCATAGCTCTGTTGATTTCAGTGCAGCTACCGCAATTGACACCAGCTAATGATCTAGCCCCCAGAGTAGGTCTATTTCCTACATTTCAGGTAGGTCAGAATAACCCAGTGCAAATGGAATGCCCTTTAAACATTTGTACACCAACAATGGCACCTTATTATGATGAACTCAGCTAATATCATGTTGATATCAGTTTTGTTATACTCCACCGCCTGAGCTTCTTCAGACCCTTAGCCACTGATGAGACTGAAGACATGACTTTTCTTCATATTTTTAAGTGTTCGTAATTCCAAGCAACCCATTTTCAAGAATATCTGAGTCCCTAAGCTTAAAAAAAAAATGAATCAGAAATAGAGGGGGCCCTATGCCACCACCAAAAGAAAAAAAAATGACACACGGGTGTGATATTTCAGAGTAACAAAGCCATAAAATGCCGTTAAAATCCTTCGACTGCAGTTGCAGAAACATCATACATTCATCATCAATTGCTGGGCTTTTTTTCTATAAAGTTACCCACTAACAGTTTTCTGATTGCATCACTTTAGGCTTTGACCATAATCCAAAGCATAAAACATTTGCTAAAGGTAGATTTGTTTGCAAAAGCATGTATTGTTGTGTTTGTCAGCAACTTCCCTGCCCCCCCCCCCCCCCCCCCCCCCTCTGTCAAATAAGACCAGAGACGACACTAAGTCTTTCCATTCTGTATTGATCTATCAACTAGGAAATGGAAGCACATGGCTCCCAACAGCTCCCTTATCTCGTAGTCCATTTTGTAGATGAGAGATCTCGCCATCTTTACCAGTTATATATATATTTACATGGAGATTTTTATGACTTTTTCCACCTCACCAATTTGCATACCCTGATCTTTTAGCCAAGTCACAGACATCTAAGTTAAACAAAGCTAACTTCTGTCAGGGTTGCCTTTGGCAACTTTATATCACTAAAGCCATTTTTGTTTCCTTTCAAACAAAAGGAAAGCACTTAGATTTCACGTGGGGGGCAGTCTTCGTTGAAGTCTGCCTTCCTTCAGTGAAGAGCCATCTTGTCTGAGGAGTTCAGAGCTGTTGGGCACCGGTGGAGGGCGTGCAAAGCAAAGCAAAACATGAAAGAAAAAAGCAAAAGCTTGAAAAAGACAACAAGTGACCTAATTTTATATTTTCTTTTAAGTGGGAGCAAAGTTAATTATCCCATGTCTCTTCGTCCCTCTGTAAGAACTACTGCACCAAAACAAACATTGCAAGCCATTATATAACTGGCAGAAATTATGCTCCATTTTTGGCAGCAGCTCTTTTTCATCCACTTAAAGTTATCACGTAAACTCTCTCAGTGAGACACAGTGGCCAATACTCTTCCACCTAACTGTGTAATCCCTGCCCTGAGGGGAACAAAGTCCACCATCATGGAAGGAACAACAGCATCTTAATTATAGCGCATGATAAGGTCATTGCATTGTTCCCAATACTGAATATGAACTGAAATCAGTTAGCAGAGGCCAGGTTTAAATAACACAATGACAAACCCAGCTCAGTAAAAATGAAATCAGACCCATGGTTCTTAGGTAACGCTACTGGGAATTGTAAGATACCACTGCCAGGTTTGCAAAGAAACATTGACCTACTTAGACAATACGTATTTTTCCATTACCAGATCTTTACCTCTTGGAGTTTGTCCTGTTGTATACTTGCCTGTTCATAACATACGCAGTGTTGTAGACATGTCAGTTGCAGGATATGAGAGAGATGAGAACATCTTTCATTGGATCAACTTCTGTTGGAGAGAGACAAGCTTACATAGAGCTCCTCTTCAGGAATTCTCTCCTTTGACCCAAAGCTCAGGGCCAAGTATTGTAGTGCCTGTGCAAACAAAGCTCCTGCCTAGACAGAAAGGCTTGGCCCTAGCTATGAGGCGCCACGGGGCTAGAACTTGGATCGTCATGTCCCTGAGTGACTGCCACATTCACACCACCACAGCAGTGTCCAGTGAGCGGTGAGTGTTGGGAGGCCAAGCACCACTGGATGTCCTGCCCACAGAGGCCCTGAGGCCTTAAATAGCATGCCTGGGCCAAACAGTAGGAGGCTGTCTGTGCAACAAGGTAGGTCCCTGACCTGCTGCAGAGATGGACCCTAAGCTTTTCCTGTGTCCCAGCCTGGTTCCTGCCTCAGACCCAGCTCTGCTCCTGCCTTCCCTGACTCCAGGTAACCCAGTTCTGACTCGGCTCGGATTCCTGGCTCTCACCCTCAGTTCCATTTCCCTACTCTGACTCCTGCGCCAGCCATTGGGCTCGACTGCCCCGCCCCACTTCCGGACACTACCTCACATCAAACACCCATTGACGCCAGCGGGAGTTTTGCTCATCTTTAAAAGGGCTGGGACAGCAGGATTTACTTCACCAGCTGTCTGACGAAGTGGGTATTCACCCACGAAAGCTTATGCTCCAATACTTCTGCTAGTCTCTAAGGTGCCACAGGACTCTTTGTTGCTTTTCACCAGCTGTAGTAACTTAGGTCTCAGTTATCATCCTGATTACAAACCTCTCGGGAAAGGTAAACTAAGACCATGAGAAATAGCAGTTGCAGCAACTTCTTGGCAATGCCAACCCTTGCTTCAGCTGCAGGCAGGGATCCCAGCCACACGGGGTGAAATGAAATTCACAGAAGATGGAGCTTGTGCCCTTCTCGGTCAGGAGAAAGTGACAGCCCAGCAGCTCAGGGAGGATTCAGAAGCTCACCATTTGGAATGGGAAAGAAGCAGGAAGAAGCAGCAAACTCAGGCAGTGCCTTAGCGAATCACTGTCTTGGCTCATGAAAGGCTTCTAAAGCTGTCAGCAGAGGAAGAGACTTTCAGTGATCCAAGCCTGCCTAATTTTATGTGAAAATAATACAGGAGAACAGTGGGATCAAAAGAAAAATATCAAATGGGAACATCAAAAAAATAAAGAACAGTACCCTACCATCTTAAGAGCATCTTAGAACAAAGTGATGATTTAAAAAAAATAAATAACACACATACACAGAGATGGGGAGTTGGAAATTCATAAACTTGGAGCCAAAGGGGCTTGATTCTAATTTGAAACATTGAGGCAAATGTATCAAATCCACGTGATGGGGACAATTTGTGCAGGTAGTAAAGAATCCATGGACACACCTGCAGGGCTGGGACTTGATCCAGTACCCTGCATCTCCACAGAGAGCGTTCTACTAGCTGACCTAAAGGAGAGCTCCCTTAGCTTGCAGCAGTAGCAGGGCCTCCATCCTCTGAGTACCAACCACTAGAGGGAGACAGACTAAGCCAGTCAAACAAGTTCCTCTGAATATCTTGAAGGTTTTACTGGATATATGAGGGGTATTTGAATACAACACTAGACCCGCATATAAAACTTTTTTTTAAACACTAAAAGGACATTTCAGCCAAATCAAAAAAAGTTTACAGAAAATTTGTTTTGGTTGGAATTTTCTGGATTTTCAATGAAAAGCCAAAAAGAACCCAATACATTTTTTGGCCTTTCAAAAAACTAAGTTGTTTTAGCCAAAAGTCAATTATTTTTTGAGCTTTCAAAAAAGTTTTATTGGTGTTGGGTTGTTTTGGGGTTTTTTTAAGTTTTTCAGACAAGAAATTAATGGGAAGTTTTGGGGGGAAATGAAATTAAAACAATTCCTGCAATTTTTCTGCATTTTTCATCCTGACTACTCTGCATCAATTGGTGGGCTATGTCAGAAAGATTAGGCCTCAGCCCTACCACTCAATAACACAAAAAAACCTATCTCAGCAGAGAACCCAGTAATCCAATTGGCATGGAGATTGAACTACCTTCTCATCCAGGCATACTGAGAGGACAGATGGTATATTGGGTGCATGACTCTGAAAACCAGAATCACACAAGATTAAATAGGCAGCATTACAGCTGATTGAATTATCCATTCTGAATAACATTTGTCCTGAATTAGTCCCTGTGTTGGTTAGCAGTTGGTTTGTGAGCCAACCCTTTGAACTTATCCACTATTGGAAAGAATTTGCCAAAGAGGTTGGCTGGATACTTTTTGGAGGTTGGGCTCAACTATTCACTATCCATGTAGCGTGGTTGGTCATGAAAGTCACATGGTGTGATTGTTGCTCCCTGACTGGATTTTTTCCAGCAGGAGAACGAATAGCACAAAGCAAACATCCAGTATAAAAGTTTTCTTGTGCTAAAATTAGTGAAGCTTTCAGAATTGGCAAACATTTTCCACAGCACCTGGCAATTGTCTGAATACTCACGAATAAGGACTAGTATGGCAATACAAACCCCAGCGAACTGAACGCTGCCACACATATCAGAGCTTGAAGGGTGACTAGTCTGAGCTCTGATTCAATGCAAAGCCATTCAGGTTCTTATACCCCTTTCCTGCTGTATTTGTAAGGCTTCAAACAAGGCTCCCTTTACAACACAAAGGGTATGCCCAGTGCTGATTATCTTCCATAATTCCTACTGCTGGGCTGAGTTTTAATTTCTCTCCAGGGAAATCAATAGCAAGCTCTGCAATAAGCAGTCACATATTAGCATAAGCAAAAAAAAGAGAGAAAGGGCTAGAAATTATAGTGCCCAAATTCTCTGAGAGTCCAGCAAACACAAGGATCTGGAAGTTTAGTCACAAATAGCAGTGGGCTGTCCTAGAGGGCCCAGACTTGCAAAGGTCATATCAATGATGCATAAAGTGCTGCAGTTAAAAGGAGTTTTTCTGAAATGCTCAGCTGACATTACAGAATCATCCTGGGGGTGAACACAAAGATCTGGATCCCTCTTTGCAGGGATCCTCCAGACCAGCCTTCCTATAGCGCATAACAATCACCATTCTCCTACTGACCCTCTTGGTGCTACAGGCTGTGGTGTTACAGATGCCTGGCTTCCTAGGGGCCATCTAATCTGACAGGATTTCAAAAATTACTGAAGTCAGAAAATACAAGGATGCAAAATCCCGAACGAGGCATTTGGATACAAATCCATCAGAGAGCTTGCAATCCCTTCTCCCGCACCCCGCCCCAACTCAATGAAGAGTATCACAGGCTATGTGCTAAGAACTTGACATGTTACTGTTTGTTCATTAATTTCAAAAGGTTAGCAATTAAAACCTCATCTTAGGCCAAACCAAGCTGATGAAAATTAGAAATTCTTTCAAACAGGCAACATTCATAAGGGAGTATTTGAACAGACTTGAATTTAAGACTTGAGAGTAACCATCTTTTTTGTAGCCTGCCTGCAAAGTAGAGGTCAATCAGCATTAAAACAAAGTGCTTTCATGAGACCTAGACATTATTCTGTAGCTACAGTAATGTTGCATTGAGGATGTGCGTGTCATGTTCCAAAATATTGTTAGAATGTTAAACTCAATATATGGCTAATTTTATGTGTTTTGTTGCTTGACATCATAGGAACAAACATATACAAATCTAAGGTGGGAAGTAATTGGTCTCCAACAGACTATACATAAGTAGGGGCATTGCCACCAGATCGAGGGATGTGATCATTCCCTTCTATTCGACATTGGTGAGGCCTCATCTGGAGTACTGTGTCCAGTTTTGGGCCCCACACTACAAGAAGGATCTGGAAAAATTGGAAACAGTCCAGCAGAGGGCAACAAAAATGATTAGGGGGCTGGAGCACATGACTTATGAGGAGAGGCTGAGGGAACTGGGATTGTTTAGTCTGCAGAAGAGAAGAATGAGGGGGGAATTTGATAGCTGCTTTCAACTACCTGAAAGGGGGTTCCAAAGAGGATGGATCTAGACTGTTCTCAGTGGTACCAGATGAGAGAACAAGGAGTAATGGTCTCAAGTTGCAGTGGGGGAGGTTTAGGTTGGATATTAGGAAAAAGTTTTTCACTAGGAGGGTGGTGAAGCACTGGAATGGGTTACCTAGGGAGGTGGCAGGGGGTTGGACTAGATGACCTCTTGAGGTCCCTTACAACCCTGATATTCTATGATTCTATGTGTCAGGGTATAACCAAAGCCAGAAATATGAGGCTGGTGTGGGGAAGAAGACAAATACCTGCTGCCCATTTCTGGTAGCACTAGGGTGACCAGACGTCCCGATAAAATCGGGACCGTCCCAATAAAATTTGTCCCGATATTTCGCTCTGCCGTTTTGTTTTGTTTTTTTTCTCCTCCGGCGCCGCCGCCCCCCCCCCATGTGTCCCGATATTTTCTTCCTCTCATCTGGTCACCCTCGGTAGCACCTATAGATCCAGCCCTCCCAGTCCTGCAGGAAGGATGCGTCTCTTTCTTTTAAGCAAACGGAAACTCTGTTATTCGATGGAATGTGCCCTGCAGGGCCAGAGGGATTTTAAAGGCCCTGACTAACTGGCTGATCCAGTCTAGTGTGACTAAAGTTGGTTTTTGTTTTTCATAGCCACGCTGATCGAGTTTAGTCTTTGAAAACCCCAAAACAGGGCTGGATAGAATCCGAGTCCCGTTTTTTCCAAACTGACAAGATCTGGGACATAGGAGGATTCAGCTGTTCTTCAGGGTGCTAGTTTTTGTCTAGATTGAGGGGCAACACTGTTACCTTTTGGGCTATCCCAGTGTGGCAGGAGGTGACATGTTCCAGGAGGAACCCCACCTCAGGTTCCACAACTCAGGAACCATGGCGGAAGAGACTGTCCCCAAGGAATCCAGCCCTGATTTTACACAGACCCCAAGTCCATTCCAAGATAGGGCGTGGCAAGTTTTCACTCAAGCAGGTATACGCCCTCCGAGGGCGGCTGTCCTCAATGAGCCTGAGAGTGCCTTTACTCAGGGAGCACCAAGAACCCTGGAACGGCACGGAGCTGGATCCCCCTAGGTCACAAGAGCAGGGAGCCATTGCCCCCACGGGAAGCATTGAGCAATTGGACATGGAGAGTTCACACGCCTGTCCTCTCATGGCAATGTGGATGGAGACACTTCCCCTGCAGAAGTCAGTGGAGTGGCATTGGCAGGACCCTACCTGGAGCTTTCTAGGTCCAGTTATTTCAAATCTCCACCCCTTACTTTTCCTGCTGAAGAACAAGTTACTTTAAGAGGCCTGTACTAAACTTCCCTCTCCTTGCATTACATTTTGATTGGTTCCCCCCATTGCTGGAGTTCTGTGAAGGTCAGAGGATTATTGTGTAACGCTGCTGTGAAAAGGGACAAGTGACGGTGCAGGGACAGTTATCCCCAACATCAAACAGGCCTGCGAGAGGCCGGGAACAGAGTCATTAGCAAGATGTGCAAGGAGATTTTGCTGTCTCTTCTCTTCGTCCTCGCTAACCTGCCACAGGGCACCTTCCACCCTCCTCCCCCGCAACGTCTACAAGGAAGGACACACTGAAAGCAGGAGACACCTTCTGCCTCACCTCCACTTATTGGCGAGCCGCCATCTCTTTCCCCTTGCAAAGCCTCATTACCACTTCACGACCTTCATTGGAGAGAAAAAGGTTGCAGAGCTTTATTTACCACAAGCACCATATCAGAATAATTTACAATGACCAAAAAACCCAGCTCTGGATGTATCCCCACCACCATTGGCTCTGGAGAGGAGATTCCCAGTGGCCTGACCCCAAAACACCACAGGGTTTCTAGGTGGTACCTATCACTGTGGTATCATTAGAGATTCATAGATTTTATAGCCAGAAGGGACCGTTAGATCATCTGGCTTCCTGCATAACCATAGAATTCACCCAGGGATTCTGCATCAAGTGCGTAACTTCTGGTTGAACTCCAGCATGTATTTTAGAACATCATCTAATGTTGATTGAGACTTCAAGTGATGGAGAATGCATCACATCCCTAGGAGAGTTGTCCTAGTGGTTACTTGATCTCACTGTAAAAAAAAAAAAAAGTACTTGTTTCTAGTCTGAATTTGTCTAACATCAGCTTCCCACCCTGGGATCTTGTTATGCCTTTTTCTTCTAGATTAAAGAGCCCTCTACTGTCCAAAATTGTTCCCCAGGTAGGTACTTCTAGACTGATGAAGTCAGTGTGGTGCTCCTAAGGTGCTAGATTGACAACGCGGGAAAGGGAAGGCCAGTGTTTCTCCACAGAGCCCAGGTACAATCAGAGCAAGCTTCCCCTACTGAACCCTGAGCGGGATCCACCAGGGCTTGACTAGAGGGGAGGAAATGCTGAAAGAGAGAGCCACAAAAGTCAAGGGAAGTCAAGGAGAGGCGGTGAACAGAGTTGGGGATGAGGAGAGGCCCTTGACTTTTGAGCATGGAGAAGTCATTTGAAACTTTAGCAAGAGCACGAGCTGTGTCACTGGCAGGGCGTGGGTGGTCCAGGAATGAGCTAGAACAGCAGCAACCAGGGCAGCCATTGTAACCAGCCCACTGGAAGCTCTCCCAGGTTAAAGCAGATGGGTCAATAACTGGAGGATACGATGGTGCCAAGGGTTGGTTGTGAGCATGGGGGACAATACTAAGTGCTCTGAGGGGAGGGCGGGAGGTCAGTCTCTGGGGGGGAGATGGGATGTTTTTCCTAGAATGTACACACTGATTCAGCAGCAAGTTACTGGAGGATGCCAGACCCACCGGCAGACACACTATGCTCCACGATCATAACCTCTTCCTTCTGGCCTTAAAAATGTCTGACTGAGACAAGGAGCCAGTTGGCGCGGTTGTACGTGGGGGGTGAGAGCCGTCTAAGTCAGCGACTAGGTGCAGAGCAGAGAGAGGAGGGAGAAAGTCACACCAGAACTTGCCGTTCTTCGCCTTGAAGGCAGCGAGGCCCTGGACGGAGAGGGAAGGAGGCAGATTAAGGCGTGGAAAGGAGGGGAGATGGCGGGGGAAACAGCTGCTCAGCGAGCCCGGGGGCAGCTCTGAATTCATAGTGGAAGGGACCCAGGTAGTTTCCCTGTGCAGGGGTCCAGCAGCGCTGGTGCAGAGTAAGGGGGTACAAGGGTAAGCTGCAGAGGGGACAGGACAGACAATGCTACAGGAGCAAGGGGGAAAGGAGTCAAAGCTGAAGGAGAGACCAGAGCTGGGGAGGCTGTATTTTTGGCATCTGAAAAAAGCATATTTTGAACAACTAGGGAGGGAGGAGGAATCAAACTTCCTTTACTCCTCACGGCACATTTTCCTCCCCGCTGTGCTGGGCGTGTGCAAGATGCACCTTGTAGGCCATTTTACATTAATCTTTGCAAGTTTATTGCTAGCATGACTCACAAATGAATAGCGCGCACCTATCTTCACGCACACGCAGTCACCCTCCAAGCCTTCGCTCGTTTCCAAAGCTGTCACGTCCTTGAGTGAGCCCAAGCAGAGATGCAAAGGCTCCTACCAAGCAGAAGAGCCCCTTGGTGACCAATCTGCCCACTTCTTTACCTTTGCAGCAATAAAAGGACAGCCTCCGCCAGACAGCTGCTGCAAATGTCACCTCTTTGGAGACAAACAGAGGCAGCTGCTGTTTTCATAGAATCTTTCAGAGATACATCCAGGCTTAGAATCATAGAATATCAGGGTTGGAAGGGACCTCAAGAGGTCATCTAGTCCAACCCCCTGCTCAAAGCAGGACCAACCCCAAATAAATCATCCCAGCCAGGGCTTTGTCAAGCTTGACCTTAAAAACCTCTAAGGATGGAGATTCCCCCACCTCCCTAGGGAACCCATTCCAGTGCTTCACCACCCTCCTAGTGAAAAACTTTTTCCTAATATCCAACCTAAACCTCCCCCACTGCAACTTGAGACCATTACTCCTTGTTCTGTCATCTGCCACCACTGAGAACAGTCTAGATCCATCCTCTTTGGAACCCCCTTTCAGGTAGTTGAAGGCTGCTATCAAATCCCCCCTCATTCTTCTCTTCTGCAGACTAAACAATCCCAGTTCCCTCAGCCTCTCCTCATAGGTCATGTGCTCCAGCACATGCTTTGCAGCATGTCGGTGCCATGAATTGGGATACAACATGGTGGTTGCCCAGGAATTCTTTCCCTAAAAGCACTTCAGCTCCCTTCGTCGGCAGCCACTGAAACATCAGTCCAGTTGTTTCCCTTGCAATATTGCGGCAGCATAAAGAGTGGGAGCAGTAGGGAATGGGGACCCCAGGATTCGTTTTTGGATGGGCCTGTGCCATATATCTTCCATCAGATAAGAGTTATTCCTTTGTGGTCACTCTTGCACTGTGGTTCTTAAGTTAATGCACTGTTGTTTGAGTTACCCATATGGCACATGGAAATTCTTATCTCAAAGGCCTATCATGTACTTTGATTTCTGCATATAAACAAGCTGTGATGGGGTGGAGTAGGCCCAGAGGCCCCCTGCTGGAAGCCTTGGGGTTCTGCTACACCCGTCCCAGGAAAGGAGCAGCAGAGCTAAGTCCTCCAAGCAGCCAATCAGAGAGACTGTGCAGGGAGCAGCCAATCAGGGCCCAGGAGACCCATATAAAAAGGAGCTGTGGAGCTAGATACAGGTAGTTTCTTGCTAGAGCCAGAGGAGTGTAGATCGGGGTTCTCAAACTGAGGGTCGGGACCCCTCAGGGGGTCGTGAGGTTATGACATGGGGGGTCTCAAGCTGTCTAAACCCTGCTTTGCCTCCAGCATTCATAATGGTGTTAAATATATAAAAATATTTTTAATTGATAAGCGGGGGGTCACACTCAGAGGCTTGCTGTGTGAAAGGGTCACCAGTACAAAAGTTTGAGAACCACCGGTGTAGATGGTGCTTCTGGCTGGCCAAAGGGAACTGCAGCACCATGGACAGCTCAGTTCTGTCAGGGACTAGGGGTGTGAGGAAGAGCCCTGAGCCGGTGAAGCATTGGTGAAGGCTGGAACTGTGGGGAAGTGGCCCAGGGAACCAAAAACAGTTCATTAAAGGGATGTGGTGGTGAATGGCTGCTATTCTTAGGGTCCTTGGGCTGGGACCTGGAGTAGTGGGTGACCCAGGTCCTGCACAGAGGTCGCTGAAGAAGTGACCTACAATCAGACAGCAATAAACCCTGGAAGGGGAACTGACCTGTTAGAGGCCCAGCTGGAGAGCTAGGGCCAGAAGAGACCAAGAGGGCAAAGCCCTGGGGGTATGGCCCGATACCAGGGCCGGGACTGTTTAAAGACCGCAGACACCCAACCAGAAGGGGTGCTCGTGAGAGGTGGGTGCCACACCGTCACACAAGCCTATTAACTAGAATCTCTAGCTACATGCACCCTAATCAGGGATGAATCCTACCATCGCCACCAGACTCCCAATGGCCCAAACCACGCAATAGCCCCATCAAGCCTGCCTAAGGAACGCAGACCATTAGCAAAATCACTATGTCCCGGAAGCAGCTATTAATTTTTGTATTATGGTACCACCCAGGAACCCCAATGTAGGATCACGGCCCCACGGCGCTATGTGCTGTACAGATATGTAATAAAGAAGAGAGTCCCTGCCCCCAGAGAGCAGACAGTTTACATGGCAAAGAAGCCAACAGCAAGGGTGCAAGGATAAGGTAACAAAATGAGCAGTGTTGAGTAGAGAAGCTGAAGTTCCTAACTCAATCCATGCTTAATGGCCATTAAAGAGGAGACGCATGAGGCCAGGGAGAGCCTGTGTCCTCACTGCTTTCCACTGGCTATTGGTCAATTAATATTTGATAAGTAAGGTGATTTACTCCTGAAAGGTGCCAAACTCATCACCCTAGAAACCAAACTCCTTCGTCAATCCCTGGAACAGGCCCCAGTCAGTTTCATTCCTAACCGGAAGAGCAAGAGGGTCAAATCAGTCTATGGCCCATTCGCAACTGGTCTCTTGTGGTGAGGCTCCCGGCAAGCAAGCCGCTCTGTGCCAATTATGGCAGCAGGTTTTGTAACATGCACAACTGCCCAGTTAAGGACTGGGCTGAGACCAACCAATTTATTCCACTGAAGCCACCTAGCAGCCAGAAGCCCTTACGGAACTAGTGACCTAGAAGTGATGGGTAATCATCAGAACCCTCTCTCTGCAGCCAGCCAGAACCAAAAGGACTCAATATTTTAAATAAAAAGGAAATAAACTATTCAATGCAAACAATATTAGTTACAAACTTTGACCCTGTTCATTTAGCAGAGCGTTTGTGAGCTGAGTGTCTTTGTTGGTAGTAAGTAGGGTGACCAGACAGCAAATGTGAAAAATCGGGACCGGGGGTGGGGGGTAATAGGCGCCTATATAAGAAAAAGACCCAAAAATCGGGACTGTCCCTATCAAAATTGGGACATCTGGTCACCCTAGTAGTAAGGAGCCAACAAATTGCCTGGGCAATGCTGCTCCTTGAACACAATGGAACTTTCTACCATGAGGGGAAAGGTCACCCATGCAGGAGACAGAGCTGTCTCGGGGGCCAATCCCGGACTGTGGCATGAACTCCCACAGGAACTAAGGACCATCACAAACCTCATCACCTTCCACTCCAAGCACAAGGCACATTTCTTCAATCTGGCTTCTCTGACAGACACAGAGCAGTGTGGGTATTTTACTAAGTCCCCATGAAACAAAATACTACCCAAACAAAACACTCCACTGTGCACCCACTTCTCTTCCCCTTCCCCTCCAGGAAAGAGGACAAGAGAGAGCGAATGAACCACACATGACAGATATCAGTCATGTCACTTCATGCATGACAGAGATGCTCCAATACTGTAGTGCTGAGCGGGCCTAAGAACCTCTATCGAATAAAATAGAACCTTTGGAGAAAGGAGCTAAAGTAGCTAAATAATGACCCAGTTAAACTAAAGATGATCAAACTAAGGGTGAGTTAAATATTCCTCTCAGGAAAAAAGTTTCCATCCTAGATCAGTTGAGTGGAATGACGCGGGGAAAGGATTCTAAAAGTGCAAGATTCCTGTCTGGAAAAGAGGATTCTGACTGTTGGGCCAATTTTATTTCCAATTAGGATGATATCTAAAACTGAAGGCTGACATTGAAGGATATACATTATGGTTCTGCTTACAAGCATTCTTGCGGCAGTGAAGCCATAAATATGGTGTTCATGCCTCTCCTGTAGATTTACTGTTGTATTATGTGCAAGTAAGGATGCCTTGAAAGCTTTGATACAGCCATGTACAAACCCTAGGCAGAGAAAATGAGGCAATAAGATGGGAAGTGATGGAAGACTGGTCAGAAATGGGTTTTGTGATGGTAACCATGGCTATGCAGAGCTACAAGATTTACACCTTTCACTGTCATGGAAGAGCTGTGAGGTCCAGGGTATTGTCAATCTCTAGCATTCAAGTCATGAGTTAGGTCCCCAAAAGCATGAGATTTTAACAATAATGCAGTTGGGTCCCTTGGTTTTCACATTTGAGTCTTTAGGGTTTACAATTTCACATTTTTCTTCACAACCATGAGGGCTGGAAATGTATGTTTTAGTCGTAGTAGTAGTTAGTGGTAGCTCACAGTATGTGCCAGCCACTTTTCCAATACTTGAGGATGGCCAATGCCCCAAGGAACTCAGAATCTAAGGAGCTAACTTAAAAAAAAAAAAAAGAAATCTGAGAGTCGCACATAATCACATGACTCCAGGAGCTGGGGCTTCAAGAAAAACACCACATATCACAAGAGTTTGCTAAACTGAGCCTAGGACAGGGCACCAGGCACTCTAGAGTTCCAGTCTGGTCTTTGCTATTTACTCCCTCTGTGACCTTGATCAAGTCCCTTAATTTCTATTCTGGCATTTCCCCAGGCAGGAGAGGATTGACATTCAATGCACGGCTGAGGAAAGGGAGGACTCAACAAGAGAAAGCCCTTTGAGGGGAAGCAAAGCAAGCTGCACAAGGCTTATTGGTGAGTGAAGTTGGGGGAAAGAACCAACAATCATCCTCCCGGTAACCTTCTCAAAAACATACACTGTCCTAGAAGGGGAAATGGCCTCCAACCCAGAAGCTGGGGCAGGTACAAGCCCTACTTCCTCTCAAATCCCGCCTAATGGCCTCATTCTCGTGGGAGGCCCCGACGTGAAAAAAGTTTGATTAAAGAGGAAGGAGGGAGCAGGGACCCCACAGTGTGTCCTCTGAGGCCTGCTCTCTGGTGCGAGAGCTATCCTGACATCAAGGTCTTGCACAGCACTGAGCACCTTGTACATTACGCCTGCCCGGGGAAATGGAGAACGTGTGAGACAGACCCATCTCCTGAGCCACTGAAGTGGAATGCGATATTTACGGGCTACATCTCAATTTGGGAGCTAGCCAGCAGAGCTCGATGAGGCACGAATAGCCCAGCGCGGGCAGGGCAGGCTATTTGCATTACTCCGAGTGAACTGCACTAGCCAAATGAGACCCACCTGTTCCTTAGGGCTCCAGTCTCCCAATCAGAGGCATAATTGCAGTACATTCAAGAGGAGTGAGCAGCTGTGGCACGAGTCTGTAAAAAGCTGGTCCCCGATTGCTGGGGTGCAATGACTGAGACCTGCAGCGGGCCGTTTCAGGCAGGTGCTCCTAACAGGGACAGTATTAGCTTCTTCTCTAGAGACACTTCTCTGGTCTCATCTCTTTGCACTGCTCATGGTCCCATTATGTCACCCTTCCCCAGCAATCTCAGCGCCTTCTTCCAAGCACCCCACGCCTCTTGGAACCCCCTTCTTACCCTTGTCTGCCAAGCCATCATCCTGTCTTCCTTTAAGGCTCTTCTTAAAACACCTCACTTCCAGGATGGTTATAGGCTTCCCCATAGAGACAAAATAGACAACAAACAACAGGGGAAATTAGCAAGATGTGAGCCATCTACCTCCATCCCAAGAGCTGGAATCGGTGTCTTTCTACATACCTACCCACGTCCTAATATCCTCCTATCTGGGCACTTACACCACACTCATCCACGTGGTAAATTTCACCACTCAATCACTTTGCTTTTGGTTGCCTCCCATTCCCCCACCTCCATCTGTAAATTGTCTATTTAGATATTAAGCTCTTCAGGGCACAGACAGTCTCCTGTTCGCTTTCTCTAAAGCACCTAGCTCACTTTGGATCCCATATAAATATCTGATGCTATTTAGATAGCAAGCACCATGGGGCAGAATCGTACATCCAATAAACATGACATCCCCATCCCCTTCTGCCTTTCATGCTTAAGGCAAGAAACCACTGTCATCCGCTATGCCAAGCCAGCTCTCCCCATGTTTTCATTCTATTGCTCCTAGAACTGATAGATTGGCATGGCTCATGCCAATCTGGACTAGCTTGCTGTTGCAGGTGCCTATTAAGAGAGTCACACGTAGGCACCAGTTGCAATGGTACCTCCAAGCTGATATGGTGTTTAATAAATCTGTCCCTAGAAAGGTTATGGATGATGAGATTTAGCCAGTGCAACTAATGTATAGCGCCAGCATAGCAGGGAATCTGGTTTTCCAAAGCATAGGTTATTTTTCTTTAGTAATAGCCGCTCTTTTGGTGTGGATAGTAAAATACCAGACAGGATGGGCCATCCCTCTGCTCCACAATTCCTCTGTTCCATGGTGTAGATTTTTAGTGTTATCCTAGCTATTGATTTCCCCCTCCACCTTAAAAAGCTATTGATTTCCCCCTCTCCTCCAGCTCCTTCACCTTAAAAAGCAAGCATTATTCACAGACCCTGGGTGGCAAGTTCACTTTAACAGCCTTTGACCATTGAAATGATTTCAATTGTCTCCTCAATGTGAAATACTCCTGGCAAACTGTATGAATCTGCACAAGTAATAGCTGTTTGTTTTAGTTTAATTGGGAAAATTAAAAGTGGAAAAATATGTAAGGTTCTCCCACACATCTCCTTAATGGTCTGAGGGATAAAAGATAGCCTATTAAAAAGGCTCTTAGAAGAGTATAGATCGGAAGTCAGCAGCAAGCAAACCTTTCCCTCATCTGTAGCATAAAAAAAGTAATCACAGAATCATTGCAAAGTAAATAACTTGAACACAGTCTAGAATTACTTTCAGTCACTTCATAATCACTTATCCCTGCTGAGTGTGAGTTGCAATTATGTCTCAGTAAGACACAAACCATTCTGTCCCCACTGTGAGGAGAACAGGAGATGAGCTTTGCTTTGACATGGAAGACACCTGCTGGAGTCGGTTCCCTGTTTTCATAAATAGTGTGTTAATAACAGATTTTTGTGACCCAGTGAGTGCTTTCAGTTCTGGGTGATCATTGGTTTCTATGATCTCCCCAGATGCCCCAGCCAAGATCATGGCCCCATTGCGCTGGCAAAATTGCAAAGTAACAATGTTTTTCTGATTCATTTTAAAAGAGATTATGAAGGATAATCTCCTGAAAAGTCTCTTGATGGATTTCCATCAAATCTCTTTGCTGTTTACCCATTCAAGAGGCTTTTAAAGCTGACGTGGGTAATGAGATACTATGTGCAAAGATTAAATAAACTCATTCATAGCACAGGAATAATAATACCAGGCCGTATTTTTCAAGCATGCCACGTTTCAAAAGCAGTGCCACCGCGAACAGATAAGTGTTTTGATTAATGCTCCTTCTCGCTTCATTTCAGATTAAGAGGCTCCCCCCTTTGCAAACTCCTCCACTGTGACATTCAGCACAATTACATTTATTTCTGCTTGGCGCTCATTGCCTCCAAAGGACACAGTCAGGTCTCTCCCCATTTAGACCCCTTACCTAAGGGATCAGGCCCTGCTTCCTCTAGTCAGCAAGAACGTTTGGGCTGTTTTACACCCCCTGCTTCAACTTACATTTGACTAGGATGTGCCGTAGGAGCTATTGGCTGGATTTTTTAAAGCTTTAAAGTAGAAAAATGGGTGAAAGCCAGTTGAAGATAAACCATCCCTTGTTGTAGGTCAGCTTAGGCTGGTATTTTCAAAGGAACCTGTTAGGTGCCCAAATACCATTGAAATTCAAGCGGAGTTGGATGTTTAATGCCTTTAAAGTCATTTGCAAATCTCAGCCTGAGCTTTTAACCATGCTTCATTTTAAATAGAGTCCTAGAGTTTAAGGCCAGAAGAGACCACCAGAGCATCCAGTCTGACCTCCAGTATATCACAGGCCACTAACCACCACCCACGTGCCCCTGTATGGAGCCAAATCACCTGGAATAAAGTCTGACTGCTGTCTGGAGACTATCCTATTGTGGGCTAAAGGCAGAGAGTAGAAGGGACCAAGGTGCACCAATGCCTGCAGTCCCTGCAGTGGCAGAGAATTAATTTGGTGAGATATCTCAAGATGATCCTGGCAAAAGACCTGAGCCCCATGCTGCAGAGGAAGGCAAAAAACAAACAAACTCGAGGTCAATGCCAGTCTGACCAGGCCAGGAGGCAAGAGTGACAATCAGATCCTGAGCATGTGAAGCCAGCCAGCACCGGAGAGAGAACTCTCTGTACTTCTTCAGAACACCAGTCCACCCTGTCCTGGGGGTTAGGAACAAAAACAGATGGTTTTATTACCATCATTTTCGGAGAGAAAGGGCCTGGCCCATGGTCAGCTAAAACAGGGCTCATTTTAAAAATAAATGTTACAAAACTAGGGTCCAAAACTAGGCTACTCACATGAGGAAGGGATCAGGAAGCCTCTAGTCCTTGCCGTTCAGTTAACGTTTGCAGGCGCTGCATTGTGAATGCAAAGGGCTCTCAGTGTGGCATGGTTTTGGCCAACCCATTTAAGAACAAAGAATATGCTCAATAGACACACACCAACACACTTTAAAAAATGGACCTCAGGAAGTACAATTTTTGTACTGTTGGGGGGAAGGGTGGGGCTGTTTTCATTGGTGGTGGTTATTTTTAGATTACTATCAAAGACTAAGGATTAAGTCAAACCATAAACCACCTGAAAAAAGGCTGCGTTACTCTATGAAATTGCTGTAAGTCTGGGGGGGGGGGGCCCCACATTATTCACAGTTACTGTGGTGTGGATGGACTTTTCCGTGCTTGTTACAGCTTGTAAGCGTACAACACGTCTTCACAGTAACCGCATCTGAGACAACGAGCTCCCAACCCCCGTTCTCCGAAGGAGTCACACCCGGGAGTTTTTGCAAGTTAACCACGAAAGGAAAAGGTCTCCGGTCCGGTGAATGGAAATAGCCGAGCAGTGAGAAATAGAACCGTCCTGAGGATGAAGGAGCAGGGTGAGCATTAGGAATGGACAAACCTGCCCCAGCTTTGCTGCTGATGTATTGGGTGACCTTGGGCAAGTCACTGTGCCTCTGTGCCTCAGTTTCCCCAGATGAGGATAATAATTCTCCCCTACCTTAGGCGAGGGGGGATTGGGAGGATGAATGAATTGATATTTGCCCAGCATTTTGAAGAGTGCTGAAGTTGCATCTACTTAGGTGTGAATTTGGCCCACACAGCACTGTTTAAGCGCTAAGTATAATTATGTTCCCAATGAAAACTAGGCTCATTTTAACAGCTGTTGGCTTCAGTTATTTGTTACTCCAGCTAAATCTCCAAACTCACAATATGGCCAATCCCAAGCATTGAAAAATCATGAGTCAAGACCCCCAACGTTATGAGATTGGCTTAAAGATCATGAGAGTTTTTGTTGTGTTTTGTTTCCCCTTAATACAGGTTGGGTCCTTTCTTTGCTTTCTGGGTTCTGTGCCTTTAGGGGAGGATCAGGTCACCTTTTCAAGCTTTTCTCTGCAGCCATGAGGGCTAGTAACATTTCTTTGTAATGGAAGCTGAGATTTTTATGTAGTCCCTTGACCACAGGAGCTGGGATTTTAAGAAAAAAAAACCACCCACTATTGCAACATTCACGATAACATTACAAGAGTTGGCAGTCCTGACATACAGCCCCATGCCCAAAGGTGCATGTCACCCATCGTTAGATATGGGAAGTCCAAATCTTGAGAACCACGAAGCAGCCACAACTCCAGCCCTGTGTGATTTGTTCAACAAGCTCCCCGATTCCCCTCGCACTTGAGGCAAGTTGTGATTCAAGCACTGGGCTGGGACCTGGCCGATCAAAGTTCAGTCCTTGACAACATCACAGCCTCCCTGTGTGACCTTGGAGGAGTCATTTATCCTGTGCTTTAGTTGCCCATCTATAAAATGGGGATTATAACAACCCTTCTTTTCCCTGGCCTTTGTCTGCCTTGGCTGTTTAGACTGTAAACTCTCTGGGGCAGGGAGAGTCTCATGTGTCTACACGGAGCCCAACACAATGGGACGGCAATCTCATTTGGGGACACAAGGTGCTAGCATAATACAAGATGATTATTTCTAGTAGATTGGACGGAAGAGCCCAAATTAATCTACTGATTTCCGTGAAGTTATGCCAGGGAAGAATTTGATCCCAAATGTTAACAGACATCCTTGTAGACTCCAAATTTCTTCTGCTCCAACATTGAGAGACAACAGAAATATTGAAGAAAAAGCAATAGTCCAACTCATATAGAAGTGTGCCTTAAAACACAACAGTCAAAAGCAGGACTTTCAGAAGAGTGAATCTACTAGTTTTAGATATTATAAAACATTTAAGGTAATAAGATGGGGGGGGGAGACAGCGCATAGAAGGCAAAATTTTATGCTGACCTTTACAGATTTGATTTTTTCCCGCAGCCAAAGTGAGACATTCGTGATCATTTTCAATAAGAACTACAGCAGAAGAGCAGAAAGTGGAAAGTCCCCATAACTAGACAGTGTTGTTTTGTGGTATGATAGCAAAGCAGGAGGCAGCCTGCAAACATACCCGCCTATATGGTCAGCTGAAAATAATAAGAAACCCAAGTTGGCTGCAGAGTACCAGGTCCTTCCTAAAGATACACTACTTGGTGGGGGGGTTATTGTTGCAAATTCAAAAGGCAAGTCAGCCTGGCCTCTGATCCATGCCGCGTTCAGAAGGGATCATTAAAACTGCGGGATTGCAGGCAAGGATTGCACTGTTTCTCCCCCGCCCCCATTCTGAGCTTTCTATTTCTCTTCCGTGACAGCCAGTTGAACCATGCACACATTGAGCCAAGCTCTCCTCGGAAGCCAACTTTCCTCCTACACAGCTAGAAAGGAGCAACAAGAGCTCAGGCATTGTAGAGACTTCGGGGCGGGCCAATTCTCAGCATTCTGTGCCCTTGCTATCCATCTTCCTGCATTAGCCAGGCCTCCTGCTGGAAGGCCCCATCACACCCACACAGGGGAAAGAATAGGAAACCAAGCTGCAGCACCTGCTTCTGTAGATTCAGAGTGGGGTCCTGTCACAGGTACATCACTCACCACCGGTCTGGCGCCTCCTCCTGGTCACTCTGGGGATTAACACTTGAGGTTGACACCCCCTTCTGCTGCTTGCACGCCGTTGCTGTGTCTCTCTCACGGGTCTGCAGCTCCTCTCTCGTCCCAGGAGTGTCCTCTTTGTGACTCAGCCTCCGGCCAGGCCATTCACAGGTCCTCTCTTCTGGAGTAGCAAAGTCCTTTCTCCCTAGGAGTCCTAGACAGTCTTCCCTCTCACTGCACGAGGTGCCACTCCCTCAGTGGCTGGTAGGGGAACCCGGGCCCACCCTCGATCCAGGTTCCAATCCAGGGACCCTCAGCTCAGCAGTTCTGGGCTTTCCTCTCTCAGGCCTCGCTGCTACCTACCTCACCTGGTTTCCCTTCTCTCTCTGGGTGTACTAGTTCCAAACCCTCCTCCCTTTTCCCAGGCACTGACTGCTGCCTGCCTCCCTGCAGCAGCAGCCCGGCTGTTGCTAGCTACCTGGCTTTATACAGGCCCGGCCTGTTCCTGCACAGCTGAACCTGCTTCCTGTTAGTTCCCTGCTCCCTGGCTTTAACTCCAGGTGCAGGCTGTGGAGTTAATTGGCCTGCCTGGCCACCTTAACCCCTTCCAGTCCTGTGTGGGGTGGTCACCCCATCACAGGCCCACAGTTAGCACAACTGCCATGGCCGGCCCCCTACACCAAGTATCGTTAAATATCTGCCGCAGGCAACGTTTGACAGGCTGGATTCACCAATTGCCTTACTCCAGATTTGAGCAGTGCTGGAGACATTGATTTCAGCAGAGTCACACCAGCATGAAACTGGACTAAGCCCTGGGCGAACCCAACCCTGGGACTGGTTTAATCTGACCAGCCCTATGCACAGGCAACTGGCGATTCTCTTCCCACTTAGATCAGTCTTACCTCAGGGTTACTGCGGAATCCGGGGCAGAAATGCCTGATTTACCAGTGGGGTAAATGAGATCAGAAGCAGGCCCGTGATGCTGTTTGTAAGCCAGTTTCTTGCATCGTTTTGCATATGAAGGAGAAGTGGGGAGGAGGGATGAGCCGCTCTGATCCCAAGATTACGGTTGTAATGTAAACCAAAGCCAGAGGATTCAAAGTGAGGGCAGAAACTCTTTCCTTAACAGTTATACTGAAGCAACGCATCCCCCGGAGTCTTTAGCGCCAACCCTGGAAGATACTGAGCTCTTTATGGGAGGTGCTGAGTGCTCTCAGCTCCCGCTCAGGCACTGGGGGCACTGGGTTTGTCACAGAACCAGGCCCGTCCACTAGAAAATGTCACCGGTTTTAGAAATGTCCGCACTAGATAGCGGTAGGCGTGAAGATAGCAGAGGACTGTAAGCTCTTAGGGGCAGGGACAATCTAAATAGACAAGACAAAAGGTGGTAGGGGAAACAGCCATAAAAAGCCCAGCTCCCCTCACGCGGCTCAATGGTTGAATCCGGCCACATGACTCCACAACTGCTTATCTGCCCCTGGAAGGCCAACCCCATAAGACACCAAGAGGCCACTGAGTGAACATCGGGGCCAGGGATGTTCCAACAGGGGTTTGAAGTGATGCATTCGCTCGGTTAAAGAAAGCCACTTGGGTTACTTTCCTTGCACCCCTGTAAATGCAAATGGCCTGAATCAGGGCTGGCTTTAGGCCGATTCCCCCGAATCGGGCCCCGTGCCTAAGAGGGCCCCGTGCCCTAAAGAAGAGCGCCTAACTTAGGCGCCTTTTAAATTTTTTTACTCACCCGGCGGCGGTCCGGGTCTTCGGCAGCACGTCGGCAGCGGGTTCTTCACTCGCTCCGGGTCTTTGGCGGCATTTCGGCAGCAGATCCTTCAGTGCCATGGAAGACCCCGGAGCGAGTGAAGGACCTGTCGCCGACGTGCTGCCGAAGACCCGGACCAGCACCGGGTATTCGAATCGGGCCCTGCACTTACTAAAGCCAGCCCCGGCCTGAATAAGTTAATAAGGAAGAACAAAGCCTAAAGTGACAGGTCAGTGTCTCAGGACAGCCTCAGTTTACACAGTCTGCATCCATCAGCACTGATCAGCGCATGTCATTAGGCCCTGGGAAGATGGGAAGCAGAAGTATCACATCGGGACTAATGAATCCAGCGCTCTGCAATGCGAACTAGAAAACTCTGGCTCAGCTCCCTAAATGGGCAAACCTGGGATTTTAAACAAAGGTGCCTAAAGTAAACGATTGTGACAAATGGTGGGAAAATTATCCCAGAGGAAGGCACAATGGGTGTCACCTAAATAAGAACCGCACGATTCTACTCTGGGCCAAACATTCCATTTCTAGGCCCCCGTCCAGCTGGGATTTGGATTGAAGATCTGAATTTTTGTTTAAACTAATTCCCAAGTTTACCCAATTAGGAAGCTTAGCTGTAGTTTTCTAGTTTACACTGCAGGGCACTGGATTAATTAGTCCAGAGATGATACTTCTCCTGCCGAGCATCCCAAGGCCTAATTACTTGTGCTAATCAATGCTGCTAGGCACTGGCTGTATAAGATGATACCATCCTGGAAACTGACCAGAGAGCTTTGGGCTTCATTCTTCCTTGTTAACTTATTCGGGTCTTTCACATTTACAAGAGGGCAAGAAAAGTAACATTTCAATTTAAACAACTGCACTAGAGCCTGTGACAAGATGCAGGATGTGTGGAGCTAGGCTCAGAGTCATAGAAAATTATGATTATTTAATATTTATATTGCAATAGGAACTAAAGGCCACAAGCAGACTGGCAATGTTGTGCTATGGTCCAGCAGCAGGAATTGAACCAGAGACCTGCAGAGCTCAAAGCAGGAGTTTCCACAGCTGTAGCTAAAGAACCAGGCACTATAGGAACTGTAACAGACTCTCACCCTCTGCTGATCGGCCACAGACAGGGCTATGTAAGACACCCCGGGTCACACCAGCTGCTGTACAAATATAAAATGAATGAACATCCAGAGGTAGCTGTGGGAGACACATGGACAGATGTGGCCGGTGTAATTTTGAGGTTCCCAGATCGCAAAGAGCCCACTGTTTTTATTGTTAAACTAGCCTGTGGGGAGGGGAAGAGAGAGAAACACAAAGATTTCTTTTAATCAAATGCAAACTACACTGTCTGATTCCCTTCGTAAGCCTATGAGCCAGCCCCTCAGCTGAGGTCAATCAGAAGGTGGCACATAGGGTCCAGAGGAGTTTGCAGTGTTGTAAATGAGCACACAAACTGGGCTGAATTTTCAAACATAACAAGTGATTTTGGGGCCTCCATTTTAGAGTACACAACCTGACACTTCCTTAGAGGGTCAGACTTTCAGAAAGTGCCAAGTATCCACCATCTGAAAGGTTTCAGCCAAACCAGTCTGAATGTACTTAAAACCACCTTAAGCTGCTGCCAAGCTGCCACGGATTCAGTGCCAGCTTTTTAAAAATGCAACTCTTCGGTTATTTTATTTCCACCTCTTCGATTCAACAGTCCCCCAACCTCTTGTGCAAAACACAGATTTGGGATCTTCGATATTAAATGCTGGAAGAGAAGACCAAATTTAGGATTGAATTCTATCCTCAACAGCTCCACCTCCTCTCGAGGTGGGCTCTGCCCTTTTGTATTTGGGACCGGTCACGTTGGCCAAGTAATGGAAAGGTTCCATAGCTTCACCGAACTGATTTCCCAGTTTTGAAGAACATGCCAGTTCTTTGTTGCTTCGACTATGCCGAATGGCCACCAGGGGCCTGTCTACGCGTGAAAGGCTACAGTGGCACAGCTGCGCCATTGTACTGCTTCAGCATAGACTCTATCTCTGCCAATGGGAGGGGTTCTCCAGTCTGCGCAGGTAATCCACCTCCCTGAGAGATGGAGCTAAAGTCAGCGGAAAAATTCTTCCATTAATCTAGTACGGTCTATAAGGGGACTTAGGTTGGCTTAACTATGTCACTCAGGGGGGTGGATTTTTCATACATATTTTTCACTGTAGTTAAGATGACTGAATTTTCTAGTCTAGGACCATGACAGCAGTGTCAGTAGACTGTAATCTGTCAAGTCCCTCTGAAACCTCCTCTGGAAATGGAGTGCCTCAGTAGAGAGAGTGTCATTGTCATGAATTGGGACTATACCCGTACAATTTATGAATTCCGATTGATATTGTGAAGTTGTATTGTGAATAACTGTTCTATCACGAGTACCTCTGTGTGTGTGGATCAGCCCCTGCTGACAAGCCCTGCAGCAGGTACGTACCAGACAGATACAATAGAAAATGTTTAGAAACGTGTGGCAAAGAGATCTTTGCTGCTGGTTTAAGTCAATGCAAATACCTGCATGAGGCCGCATTACATCGAGGATGAGTGCGAGGAAAGATCAGTGGCTGAAAGTCTCTCTCTCTCTCTCTCTCATCTGGCTCCTGATTCCTTACACTGTCCCCTGAACCAGTTGCTATGGAGATTCCCTCCGATACTGGCCTGCTGTGCAATGAGAAATGCTGTGAGGCAGCGCCTGACAGTGCGTGAAACAGCCGCAGCACTGGGTCTCCAGGGTTCATCCTGTCAGGGAAAGGAACGAAGAAATAAACCAGTTCACTAGGAAGAGAGAAATAATTTTGCTGCCACAGTAATTCCTTTCAGGGCTCATTCCTGAGAAAGATTATTAGCTGCTTTTTTCGTTCCTCAGTCTCACCAGCTTTTAAGAATTGATGACCTTGCTTTATGGGAAATTCCTACAGCATTTATGAGGAATTAAATCAACATGTTCCTAGAGAAATTTAATAGAAATGACTCCAAAAAACAGAGAATTAGCTCCTTTCTATAGGTTCTTGGAACCATCCTATAGAAGCTATATAATTCTCCATTGAATTCTTCAGGGCTTTTCCTAGAATATCAGGGTTGGAAGAAGGGACCTCAGGAGGTCTTCTAGTCCAACCCCCTGCTCAAAGCAGGACCAATCCCTAGACAGATTTTTGCCCCAGATCCGTAAATGGCCCCCTCAAGAATTGAGCTCACAACTCTGGGTTTAGCAGGCCAATGCTCAAACCACTGAGCTATCCCTCCCCCTCTTGCCAAAGCCTGGCCATGAACCAGGGACCTCTAGATGAGTGTTTCCATGAGGGTAACACTACTGCCATATTTAGAGGTGGTCAAGTCTTATTCAAGTGGTCCATGGCAGATCTTGCAATAAAATTCTGACTCCTGCTGCCCTATCTTAAGCACTGCACCCCCATTCCCATAGCACACATGCTATTCCTAATGTATGTTCTATAGGATGCTCCCCTTAAAGCATCCTAACCTATTTCTCCTTATTTTACCTGCCTCTGATAGTCCAGCCAAGCCAATGGAGAGAGATTTCACCAGGATCTGGAGAAGTCAGATGATTAATGTCGGCGCTGCCAAACGTGGAGGTTAATTACTGTGATCGAAAATATCTCGAGGGAAAACGCTACACACAGGTATTACCAATTAACCCAAAGATCTAAACTGCTGCGGTTAATAGAATCCTACATTCGCTCTAATTACAACCTCTGCACGAGAGGCTGATACAGAGAGGAAAGAGAGAGTTTCTCCGACAGCAAAATTAGGGCCTGCACATTTCCTCTGTGCAGTCCAGGCGGGACGGATTTACTCCTGTCCGGAGGAGGGGACCTGCCCAGCTGATCACAGCATCCTGTGCTTCTTAGTATTAACGTGTATTACGGGTGTGCCACAGGGCTCCAATCAGGTACTTCTTACAAGACAGTCCCTACCCTAGAGAGTCTACAATCTAGCTTTCTAGCTGCTCAGGAATAAAACTACAGCAGAAGACGACAAACAAAGTCAACTCCTTCCTCCATTAATTAACCTAATTATAATGCTCAGTACTCACGCAGTGCTTTATCATTCCAAAGCTCTGTACAAACCCTAATGCATCCTTGCAGCACTTTGGTGAGGTTAGCGAGCAGTATGGGGAAACTGAGTCACAAAGGGAGTCAGTGGCAGTGCTGGGATTAGTATTCGGAGTTCTTGGCTCCCCGCTCCATGCTCAGTCCACGAGGACACTACCTCTTTGGCCTGTTCTATGATGACAGAGATCATTTAGCTGATTGGAGGGCCTGGTATTACAGCTTCCTGAAACCCAGCTTCCAAAGGTACATCAGGCAATGGACCAAGTCTCGACAGAGTGCAGGTGTCTGCCTGGGGATACGCAGCCCAGACAGCAGCCAAAACCCTGACACATGGAGCCAGCCAAGAAGGAGCAAGAGAGCTTGGCCTTTAACATGTATTCCATCGCACAAAGACAAAGCCGTTGCTCCCCAGGTACCTGTCCTCTTCTCTGGGCTGAAACGCACACTCAGTAGCTGTCGTTGCTTGGGCAGTTACCACAGGTGTGGCTAGAATTTTCCTGGTCATACACACAGCATGGGAAACACTGCACCTAGCAGGCCATGTTCTGCTCTCAGTTACATCCCGCCAACAGCAATTCTGGGCCCCAGGGCAGAGTCAATGGGCCTGCTGGGCGTGCTCTTCCGCCGCGGGCAGGGCTTCCACAGGCCCGTCTGGCTGCCTTCGCCGCCACCGGTACCACCCCACGCGTGCCTAGGAGCCCTGCAGCCCGCTCGGGTGATTTAAAAGGGCCCAGGGCTCCCGGCCGCTGCCACCACTACCACAGCAGCGACCAGGGGCCCCTGGGCCCTTTTAAATCACCTGGGCCCCTGGGCAAGTGCCCCCTTTTCCACCCCCGTCGGCGGGCCTGCCTGCCACATTTGTTCATTCATATTTGTGACTGGGGATCCACAGGCTTTAACTGGGAACCAAATTCACCCCCGCTAAGGACCTGATCCAGAGCCTGCGGACATCTTTCTAGTGACTTCACGGGGCTTTGGATCAGGCCCTGGATAATCAAAGATTTTAGATACGAGAAGCAAGGTTAATAGTGTCAATGGAAACACCTTGCGTGTTTCAGACAATAGATCTGCTCCAGCTCGTTTGGCTGAGGGTTACAGTAGAATGTACGTTAAGCTAGACAGCCCTGATCTGCTCCTAAAGCTTCTGGGCAAAACAGAGCTGCTGCTGCAGCCTGCACAAGTCCTGAGTGTCCCTGGGGGGGTCATTTACCCCTTGGCAAAGTGACTGTGCAATGCTACCACTCAGAATGACAGCAGAGTGGGCGGGAAATAAGAGATGGTCACCAATGTTGCCAGGCAGTGAAGAACCAGGTCTACAGTGTTGGTGGCTCTTGAAGAGCTGAGTTCAGTGGACACCCTGAGTGACTCCACCTCTCCGTGCCTCAGGTCCCCCATCTACAAAACAGAGCTAATGATGCTTCCTTTTGCCCATCCTTTATCGGCCTTGTCTAGTCGCATTATACAGGGACGCTCCTATGTTTATACAGCGTCTATCACAAGGGGGCGTGATCTCGGCTGAGGCCTTGTACATGCTATTGTAATAGTCATTGTTCAGGTGCAGCTACATGAGAAATAAGGAGGAACTTAAATAAAACGTACGTATAGGATTTTCCATACCACCCTCCCCCCACTCAATGGGTCAGAGCAGCTTGTGGTGCTATTTTTAAAGCAGAGCTCCCCCTTAAAAACCATAGAGATTTCTACTTAAAAACTGACAGCAAGATAATATTTCACCCGAATATTATTATTTTCCTCAGAAAAGAGAGATAAAAGGCCATTTAGACAAGGAATATATTCTCCACTTAACAATTGCATTACTGTTTAAATAATCCATGTGTTCATATTCCAGAGGCTGCAGATTTATACATCAGGTAAGATACAGTGTCATATAATGGATGCAACATCTGAAAAAAGTAAATCAAATGTCAGCAGAGTTTGAGGGGGAAATATACTCTTCTGATGTACAATCCTACCTCGTCATAGCCTCGACCGTGCTAAATGCTAGTATTTTATCACATCTATCAGCTTGAAAATTGAGCTGGGCAACTTGACTAATTAAAACGGTCCCTTTAACAAACTCTGGTTTTTACAATGCACTTCATTTTTCAGATGTGATTGGCAAACTTGCATTTGCTCATTCTTTCACTGAATATGGGAATGGCAAGGTTGGATATATTCCCAGGAGACAGCAGCTCTGCCTAGGAAATTCTTTTAATACTCCCCCCATCCCACATCTAAAATAGACAGTCTGGTCTCTGAAATATATGAAGCCTCCCCCTTCTCTTAAGAAAACTGAGGTAGCTGTTGTACACCTTAAAAACAAACAAGAATCTTTCATTTTCAACAACTGACCTACTTCAGAGCTGCTCACTTTGGAGAATGAGGTTATGTTTCCAGTAGAAATAAGAACGAATTTATTATCTCAAACCAGGTACAGCATATTCCCATTGGTGATAATTGCTCAATAAATGCATCAGGTGATGTGGCTCAGTGGCTGATCAGCCAACCATTGGCTGCAAATACAAACAGCAGATTATGTGATGATAACAGTCCATCAAACATGGATTTGTTCGTAGACAGCATTTGCTGTTGCAATCTAATACACCCTCCATAACTGAGCCTGATGAAACAACTCAGGAGGATGAATTCTCGTGTGCAATTGTGCGACTGATCTGAAACATTTTCTGTTATCAATTTAGAAGCCATAAATCACAATATAAAAACACTTGGTGCAACAATCATGACAGAATGCAACAGGTACGTCCTCTATAAAGAAAAAACTAATTTTAAAAGGTTTGTATAAAAATATTAGACTGTGTGCACATGGCTTTACATACAGTCAACAAAAACCTCTTGATTTTTATGACTGATACAATTGCATAATAAAGAGAAGGACAGCGAGTATTTAGTTATAAGAACACTAACAAATCTCATCCAAATTCATTTAAATACCGAGAAACAACCCTCATACACTGGGCATACAGGAGGGGACATAATACATGTGAGTGTTTGCAGGATCCCAGCCTAAAGACGTACCCAAACAAGGCCATGCTTTTTGTAGGACCTACAAAATATTTTGTCCTTGGCTTATTGTTGCTGCAGAGCTCACAAGGGAACAGACGGTTAAATTGACACCAACAAAGATGTTTTGGCACAATACTGTGCTATATAAAATAGTTTTTTTTTTTTTTTAAAGATAGACAACCATCTTAAATAGTTGCCAAATGGAAGCATGAAAAGATTGGTATCAGCAAATTGGCAGCAGTTTTCAGGCTTGGGCTCAGAAACGAAGAAAAATGTAGAGCTATTAAAAAGGACCGGTCAATATCACTCGTCGTTTTTTTTCTTTAATGACTTCTGGAAAATTCAATCTTTACCCGGGGGACACGCTTAGGCCACAGGTAATGGACTGCAGTTTGATCACCTTTGGGTTGCTGGTTCAGATTCAATCCATGTTAGTATTGACCAAAAATCTTTACCATCTAATGCTGGGTAGCCTGGGCAAAAGGAGCCGCTGGTGTCAGTCCAGGTCCCAGCGGGACAGGTGCCCAGATGGATTAGAGCTGTGCTGACAGCGAACCAGCCTGTCAGCTCTAATAACTGGCCTGCTTTCACTGTCCCTGCTCCGAGGGCGAATCATAGGGGACTTCATTCTCCAGAGCAGTCAGTCTGACCCATTTCACAACCCCCGGATTCAATTTCAAAGCTTTTCCCTAACTAAAGAGTTAAAGATTTATATCACGAGTAAAACTAAAAGAAGGAACAAGAGCCAGCCTGGTCCCTAAAGGGCAGGTTCCTATCGCTTTCCATCCCTGCTAATAAACCAGTCACCGGCTGGCCTGTAGGATCATTACAATGAGCCATTTAATTGACTCTCATTATTGCCTCTTTCCAGCCCTCCTGCTGGGAGGGAACGTTAAATGAAACAGACTTCGACTCCAGCAGCTGCTGCCCGGCTTCTAAACACAAAGCTGAGACATCTAGTCATGTGCACGCAAACCCAGCTCCCCGAGCGGCCTCCTCAGCATGGCTGCCCCTTGCTGCCAGGGAAGAGTGGCCTCTCCCCCCAGGAGGGTAGGGCATCTTCTCAACCCCCGTTTCAAGGAGACGTCTCTGGCTCACTAATAATAAATGGGCACCTGGCAACTGTTACCGGTTTAACTGAATAAGAAGAATGGTCGGTGACAATACTGATACCAACCACAACATTTGGGAAGGGTTATGAGATCCAATAGGGCAGAAGTTTAAGCCATTCTCTAACTCTTAGGAGTTAGAATGAGGCCTTCACGGGAGGCAGATGACTCCGCATCTGCCTACTGGAGCGTTTCTTGCACCTTCCTCTAAAGCCCTGGTCGTTGTCAGAGCCCAAACACTGGACCGGGGCTCTGATATTTCTGGCAATTCTTATGTTAGACTTTTGCTTCCTGACCTACTTTTTGCCCGGTCTTCTTTGGCTGTGTTTCCTTTTTCTGCACCTACCGCTTTTCACGCTCTCTCAATCTACTTTTGCTTCTCTGCTTATTCTTCCTGTGTGACATGAAAGCCTCCACCAGAACGCTCCACTGACACATCAAAACACGGGCTGACGCTGAGACGTGCTGAGCATCGAGGGCTATGGGGCCCCAGCACCTGCCTCTGAAAACATACATCAAGCCACAAGTGAATTGCTACCCCCCTGGCATGAGCGCTTTCAAAGCTGTGGCATATCATTTACTGCCAAACCTCTCCTAATGAATACCAGACACCTTGCCAATGGGTCATGTTATTTACCTGAATGTCAGATGCAAAGCTGTGCCTTTCTCCTACAGAATTTAGCCACAGTCTCTGCAGTTAAAAAGGATTAGCCTCCCCTAGATTTCCTGTTCCCTGTGCAATAGGCACATCACAGCATGAGAAATAAGTGGAGGGGGGGGAGAAAACACAGATACATTTTAATGAACCAAGAGCAAAAACTGCACAAGAATGTGCTGGTTTCCTTCTATTTCCTATTCTCACTCCACTCCTAAAATGCTAATTCTGTCACTCATCAGATGATTTATGTACTCCACTTAGATGCCCCAAGGCACAGCTTGACAACAAATCCAAATAAATCACAGACATAGAGCGGCGGTAGGCTGCTCAGAGACAGCACGCACCGTACGCCCGGAAAGGACTAGCACAGGCTGTAAAGAAGCAGTAGGAACAGAACTGGAAAGCCAGACCGGAAGCTTCACGGGCCAGCTGGTGAATCTGCACAAAGTGACCCTCAGCAGGGGAGATGGGCTTGAGCGAAAACCACTGTGACTTCGGGTGGGTTTCCCCCCCCCCCCCAGTTCAAGCTCTGGCAATAACTTGGTGAAATTCACCTGCAATGACCAAAGATTGAAATTGGCAGTAAGCAATTCAGAGGGCAGAGCCTTGCCCCTGCTAAGTCTCTGTGCCAGTGGAGTGAGGTAGAGGTACTATAAACCCGCCCTGGAAGAGTGTCTGAGGGTTATCCTGGCATTGGAGGGGCATAAATCTGGTATAATCAGCCCCTGCTAGCCAGGAGGTATGTGAGGACTGCCTGGGCTGGAGTGCAATGTGCTCTGTAGATCCCTGGCTGGCATAACAGCCTCTAGGGAACCATTCAGGGTGACATAAAATAGAGCAGCCTTGTGGCTGCTGTAACTGGTGCTAGGTCTGGTTCAGACTTCTGCAATCTCAGGATCAGAGGGCACGTCACGGTGGCTTAGAGCAACCTTTGCAAGATACATCTGAGCAGTCGTATGCAATGCTGTCCCACTAGAACCTTGCAAGTTTGCTGCAGATACAAAGGAACCCTGTGCTCCCATTCAGGCCCAACCAAGCTTACCTTTCTAGACAAACTCTGGGAGGTTGAGTTATCTTGGTTGTTTGGGTCGTTGGTAACTCAGACAGAACCAGCTTCATGGAAGATAAATGTGGAGGCACTATCTGGCCAGCGTCCCTCGGAGGCATGAATGAATCAGCTTGCGTTGTAACACTGATTGCTCATATTTTAAGTGTGCTAAAATCTGAAACAGGCTCAAAATACAGAACTGAATAGATTATCATCGGAGTGTAAATATATCACATCACATGCATATTGTCAGCAGTCGGCATGTATATATATTTTGTTATACTGTGACAAACGTTTTGACTGGCCAATTTTCATGACAGAACATATTTTGGGTGAGGATTACATTTTGTATATATCACACAATGTTATGCATTCACACCCAGAGACTGTATTTAATGAAACCTAAGTCGAAGCCATGATACATTTCTCCATGAGGATTTTTACGCTTCCCCACACTTGGAAGGTTGCTCTCGAATTCCCTGCCTATCGTTCACGATAAATGATGTGTTCAGTTCCAGGGTAAATAGGCAAGATGGGGAAAGTGTTGCCATGGTAACAGAGGGATTTCAGTGATTGGTATCCATGGCAATTGTTGCTAAGTTCTGCGAGATTTGTAAAATGCTTTATTTAAAATCATCATAACCATGCAGCTGTCTAGCATGTTGTGTGTCCTGGTGTGAGAGACAGTGCGTGTGCATGCACACGCTTCCAGAATTAATGTTAATCATGCATGAGGAACGAGGCAACGTTATTTTAAGGACACTCAGATACTGTGTAAAGCTGTTTTGTGCTGTTAGCAAGAGAAGATTAACCCTCATTTTCGACTCTTGTCTCTCCATACTGGTAAACTGCTGCCCCACCCTTAGGAGCTCCAGCTCTGCGTCCTGCGGCCCGTGAGGCAGGGAGATGAGAAACGGCAGGGATCTGGGGTGGTGCCCCCATTAGAGTCCATGCTTGGAGCTGGAGGCTGTAGGGACCTAGAACTGTACTTTGAATGCAGACTTCAGCCCATTGACTTCACTGGGCAGTACTGCGTCAGGATCAATACAGATTAGTCCTGCCTTGGGACCAGCCTGGTTTTTGGCTGTTAAAGAAGGAGCAGCAGTTTTCTCCTTAATTATAATGCTGCTGGACAGGACACTGAACTGCATGGACAACTCGATCAGGAGGCGCTTTGTGTCCAAAGCGACATTCTAGCGCCAGCTGTGGAGCTCTGAGAGAGGTGTCAGGGAAACGAGAGAACGCTGCACAAGTGAAGTGGTCTGTTCGGTGATGAGGACCAGACAAGCACCATATTATGCCAGCACCTCACCAGCTGGAACCTATTTATCCTCACACCCCCCCCCCCCCCATGAGGTAGGGCAGTGCTGTTATACCCATATAGGGGACTGAGGCACAGAAAGATGAAGTGACAGGGAGGCTGTGGCAGAGAAGGGAACTGAGCCCACATCTCTGGAGTCCCAGGTCCTGAACCACAAGAAACTTAATCTTCGCCCAGGGCACTTCAATAAATAAAAGGAGTGTTTTTTTTTTTTTATGTGAGACTGTAACCCTGTGGCAAAAGGATGTTACTCATTCCCTTCGGTTCCTGTTGGGAACACAGTACAGCCCCATTCTACAGAGCCGGGTTCATTAGCTCAAGCAGCAGTGACTCACACTTTGAGCTCTGGGCAGCCCCCGTTCAATCCCCGCTGTCAGGCACGATGGCATTCGTCACACGGACACGTTTGTAGCTGCCAGCTCTCGACAGTTAGTGGTTTTATTTAGTCCCCGTGACAGGAGCTGTGGACACATACACAGACCACATCCAACCTATGGAACTACCACCAGCCTGCCTCTCTGCTCAAACGTTGCACTGGTTTCTTGTCTTTTCAGGGGTGACTTCTCCTGGCCATGAATCATGCCTCTGCATGTGCTTGTCCAGCCCTAGCACATTCTAGGCATCACTGCAATATAAATAATAGAGCTTGTTGCTAACTTTCCAGTAGACGCTTTCCATGCTGATGCATTTCGCCCGTCTCGTCCTGGGCTGGAAAATCATCCTCAACATGGCTTTAGTCTCCATGTACAGCTGGTTCAAAGACATCCGGCAGCATGAGACTTCCTGGAGTTTGTTCCATGGTGTTTTTACTGGATCAGCAATAGCGGTGTGAATGCCCTGCCTCCTAGCTTCCCACTAGGGGCAGCTAGCGTTTTGCTAGAGATGTCAACGGGAGCAGAACTGGGTCCTTGCTGGAAGTGTCCCCTCTTTCCACATCATGATATACTCAGAATTCCTTGTCACTGAAATAAATTAAATACTTAAACACACCATCCTCGAAGAAAAAGACATGCCCATTAGTGACTGAGCTAAAATAGAAGATTAGAAATGCTGTCTGCACTCTGTGCTTTGCACGGTCTTTCCTGAGCCATCACTGATGCTCTGGGCAGGTTTGAAGGCCTGCTTGTGCATCTCAAATGTGTAATCATGGATCTTCTGTCAGGAGAGATCTAGATCCCCATGCAGTCTGCTGGGAAGGTAAAATAAGGACTCAAAATCCTCATCCATGTACAAGCAGCCCATGTTAAGAGCATGGTGCAAGCTTGAACGCAGCCTCTGCTTGGTGTGAATGATCCTTTGCCTTTGGCCACACAGCAAGCAAGACTGGATTTCAATGCTGTACCAACCAAAATGGGTCATTACTTCCTCGAGGGAATCCTAGCTCCAGGGACACCCTCTCCTCCTACACAGCAATGCTGCAGGGTAGAAAGAAGCCATGAGCTCCACACAGGGGCATCCTCTCACCCCATGCCCTGCGACAACTCCCACTTGGCCTCTTAGCCAAGACCTCTCCATTCATGGTTACAGGGAGTTCTTGCAGTTTGTAGTCTCTTCCCCATGTTGATTACAGCCTGTTCTAATTAACCACACTAACAGGCTTCTTGTTTTGAAAGCAAAGTGTGTCTGATTGGATGTCTGCATTAAACAACTCTCAGTAATTACTGGTTTGTTTAGAAGTTGGACAATTATCACATGTAAGGGATAAACAGTTATTTAAGTTGACTTGTATGTGATGATACGCAACACTTGCTTTTTCCTCTGGCAAAACTGATACCCATCGACAGCAGGTATGAAGTAAGGACTATACGTGAGAGTGCAGCGCTCTGCCCTTCTCTCTCACCCCTCCTAAAAGTAACAGTCCAGGCTATGCCTGATGATCCAGACAGGGGAACAACAATTGCTTTAATTTCAGTACATGGTCCGTCTCCCCGCCCCCACCTCCCATTTAAATTATGCAGAAATTTTAAGTCCTATACCAATGAATCAGGGCTCAACAGAACCTTTACATTTTTTCTGCTTTCTCACAGGAACATGTTGTCCTGAAATTTATAACATTAGGCAGATCTAGGCCTATGAAATGGTCCAAGCCATAGAAATTTACAGTCACCAATAATTTGTACAATTATGAATTGCTATGAATCAAAAGGTTAATCTGCAGACAGATCCTCGTGGAAGCATCCTCAGAGCTCGCTTTGAAATTTCATATAACGGTTAGCCAAAGCTCTTTATTACACAGAGACCGTAGTCATGGCATTATGTAAATGACAGATCGGGAGGCTATGCAGGGAATAGAAAATTGATGCAGGAGAGCAGAAGCAGGAATTCAACATTAATCAGTGTAAAGAGGGCCTTTTGTGGGATTCAGACTAGAGCAGCAATGCAAAAGAAGCTGGAGCAGAGATGAAAATGAGTACCCCCCTCTCTGGCCCAGGTGATAGGTGAGGTGCCCCAGGGGAGAGGAGATATAATCTAAAAATCAGACTCACCTTCGGGGAATATGAATGGCCTAGCACAGTTCCAGTTCAGAAATCTCTGCTCTGTACACTAGCTACAGCGAATTCTTACTTGCCAGTTGGTACTAGAGAACATGGGTCTGGTTCCGTCTCTCTTTAGGAATCTAGCTCCACCAGCCTTGAACTATACCTAATAGCCATTGATGGACCTATCCTCCATGAACTTATCTAATTCTTTTTTGAACCCTGTTATAGTTTTGCCCTTCAAAACATCCCCTGGCAATGAGCTCTGCAGGTTGATTGTGTGTTGTGGGATGAAGGTACTGCCTTTTATTTAAGCCCGCTCCCTATTAATTTCATTTGGTGGCCCCTAGTTCTTGTGTTATGAGAAGGAGTAAATAACACTTCCTTGTTCACTTTCTCCACATCATTCATGATTTTATAGACCTCTATCATATCCCCCCCTTAGTTGTCTCTATTCCAAGCTGAAAATCTCAGTCTTCTCTTTCCCACTTTCTGAGGTAGAGGCTCTAACTCCTGGCTAACAATCTGGACCTGTCGTAAGCAGGGGCACAAAGACGCTCCCTGGGCCTCAGTTTGAGAGCAGGCCATGAGAAGTGTCTGTCCCAGAGCAAAGACTGGAAAGCAGGAGGGTCTGGCTTGGCTTCTTGGTCTCCAGCCAAACCCAGGTGTTACAGTCACAATATTTCCCACACAGCTGGCTGGTTTGTTTCGTTTTTAGTATTAACACGGCTCTCCCTGCTTTCCATCATCTTTAGACATTTCACAGTACAGAGTCAATAGAATGCATTGAACGGCTTCAAAAGACTCAACGGAACGAGTGCCCTGTGGCGCAGACAGGTTAATGGATCCAAGCAGTCTGGAGTGCACTTTTATGAAGATCATACGGATTCACAGAACCACCCCTTTCATCAGACGCCTTCCAGAGCAGCAGCAGGGTACCCTGCTAAAATTCAGCACGTGGCGCACAGCTTTAGGAAGAGGAAATGCAGGGTCTGGCTAAGAGCTGCCTTCTTCTCCCTCCACTTGGCGCACGTGAACTATCACCCATACACACAGCAACAGGGATAGCTGGTGCAACTCAGGGCTAAGTAAGTGTGGACTGGGTGGGAGTTCTGGATCTTAAAAGAGCCTGACACCAGATTTTGGCTCCACTCAGAAGATGCTGTACCCGACCAGGACGGGGGTCCAGGTTTGTATGTTGATGTGGCGGGGTGCACAAACCCCAGAGCTGCCAGGCAAGGGTTCATGAACTGCTATAGGCACAAGCAGCCCCACCCTGTCACTTCTGTAAGGCGTATCAGGCCTGGTGGTAGGGCATATAAAGGGAAAACCCAGTTCACGCAGGAACAGACCTTCGACCCCCAGCTCCCAGAGAAGGGCATGGCTGAGGACAGGGACTGCTCACACCACTGCCTGTCTGAGCCCCCTGAAGGGAAGGTGGGCCAGACCCCGAAGAATTACTGTAAGACTTTTACAAGTGATCTGCCGGAGGGCACTGCACAACGACCTGCTGCAGGCTCCGTGAGGGGAGGGAAGCCAGCTGCCGGCTTGTTGCAGTGGGTTGTTCTCCTTTTCAGACCTTTCATAGCCTTGGACGGGAAAGACTCTTGCAGTCCTCCTCACCCAGACCCGTGCTGCCAACAGCCCGGACACAGAGTCCTGGAGGCCAGATGAGTGAAGGGCCAAAGGGGCATCCACGGAGACCATGTCAATGACCATTGGACTGCAACACCCAGCTCATTGCTAGACATGATTACCAGCAGGAACACTCCTCACGTGTCATGGAACAGGACAAAGACATTATTTGTGCAGCCTATCATCAAGCAAGTTCCTGGAAACTGAGCAATGATTTAGCTGCTGAGAAACCCACTTTACTTTGGAGTCTGCTACTCTCCAGTGGAGGTGTGAGGAAACATTGCCATGTTCTCTTGCCTGCTCAGTTGCTGCTAGATAAACTGTTTACATTTCTAAAGCACCTTCTATCCCAAAGTTCCTCACAAATCACATATCCATGCCCCCACCAAATTCAGATACTTCTGGGTGGAGGACATCTAGCAGGTAAATAACTGACCCACTACCCCTTATAGGGTGGAGAGAAAGTGAAACAACCAACGCAAACTAGGTTACCTCTTATGAGGAGCCAGGGGAGCTTGAACACGTATGCACAGGAGACAGGACCTCAGCTTTTCAGGTGCCTCTGAGGAACAAACTCTACATGGCATGGTACTCATTTTTATGAATGGCTGCGTCAACCATCTGGGAGCTGAACTGCCTGGTTCCAGGGATCACAGGAATTTCAAGACTGCTGCTTCAACAATTAATCCATCCTATTCCAACTATTTAGGAGAAGGGAACTGCCGCCATGTAAGAGCGAGACAAGGTGGGGGAGGTAAGATCTTTTATTGGAGCAACTTTTGTTGGGGACAGAGACAAGCTTTCAAGCTTACACAGAGCTCTTCTTCAGAGGCATTGCATTTCTCACATTTGTTTCCCGCCTCTGGAATCAAGTTGTCTTTTGGGACACTGGCTCTTTTGCACAGAGGGTAATAGGGAGAGGGATAGCTCAGTGGATTGAGCATTGGCCTGCTAAACCCAGGATTGTGAGCTCAATCCTTGAGGGGGACCACTTAGGGATCTGGGGCAAAATCAGCACTTGGTCCTGCTAGTGAAGGCAGGGGGCTGGACACGATGACCTTTCGGGGTCCCTTCCAGCTCTATGAGATATACCTATCTCCACATATTCTTCATTGCAGCAAAGTTCAGGCAGGGGGCACCACACACGCAGTATTGGGAAAGACAGCAGGAGCCCACGCTGATGGTTTATCCCAAATGCCTAACACGTACATTACTGAGTCAGTTTGGTTTACTGGTGATGCAGAGCTGGGAGCACCATGTCCAGCCAGAGGCACAAAACAAAAAATGCAAGATCTGGTACCAGAAGTTCAGATGATGCATATGTACGTACACACACAGTGTTGTCTATTTTTTTTCCTGCTTAATTAAATATTTATGACAATTTAACTAACATTCCAAATCTGTAGATTTCACCCTTCAAAGCTTGTCCTTTATCTAAAATGCAATTGAAAACATTCTTCTACCATAAGATATAGTCTCCATTAAGATTTTATTAGGGACACTATGTTTTCCCCACCCAGCTTCTTGTTATTACAGTGGAACAACAAAAAGCTGAACATTTTCTATAAACTTTGATTTACAACATGGGGGAAATTAATTAAAAATACCAACACAAGATCTGCTATCCTTGGGCAGGGCTAAACCGGACGTATCATCGACAGTGAGCATAATCAATCAATATATCGAAGGTAGCCCGCCGGGGAGCTGCTTTGCATACTTGGTCTGACAGCAGCAGCCAGGATGTAGCCATTTGCTTATTTTAAGAATGTTTAACCCCTTTCCCGGTAAGAGCCTTAAGGGGAAAGCAGGAGCACAAGCCCTGCCAGTTTGATAACCACGACCTCTTGTGCTTCTTAACTATTTCTTCTCTCTCCTGTTTCGGTTAAAGCAGGAAATGAGAAGCTGGTTAACTATCAGTGATACAAGGTGGATGTCTCTCAGACCCTGGGACCAACACAGGTACAACAACCCAGCAAATATCATTTACCCATGTTGCTGACCAGTAGGCCAAAGGGCCTATTGTTAAGTAAAGGCCTATTCACTGAGCAAAACCCCGAGCAAGCTTTAAAAATAATAGGTACTCATAATGTTAAATTGTGTCGTCTTTATTAGGAATGAAAAATATGCAACATGTACCAGACAAGGGAAACACGCACAACTGCCACCTGTATGATGAAAGGGAAGTTATAGCTGGTAAGTTTGCGTTATTGAGCAGAGCAAACAGAACTGGGCTCAGATGGTCGTCGGCTGCAAATGTGGTTCCACAAGGATTGAGTACTGAATCTCGCTCCTTGTTATGTGCTATTCTTAAATAATAAAAGCAACTTATTAATAAGGCAATCAAGCTTCGCTAATCCTGTCTATTTTATTGTTACTGACTAAGACCAGACTACTAATCAATTGATTTTATATAGAAAGGTAACAATGCATAGTGCTGTATAGACAAATAAGAGACAGGACTGTAAATTAAGCTATGGCTGGGTCTACACTACAGCGGGGGGTCGACCTAAGATACGCCACTTCAGCTACGTGAATAGCGTAGCTGAAGTGGCGTATTTTAGGTCGACTTACCTGGCTGTGAGGACGGCGGCAAGTCGACCGCTGCCGCGCCGCCGTCGACTCCGCTACCGCCTCTTGCCGTGGTGGATTTCCGGAGTCGACGGTAGAGCCATCAGGGATCGATTTTATCGTGTCTTCACTAGACGCGGTAAGTCGATCCCCGATAGACCGATTGCTACCCGCCGGATCGGCGGGTAGTGAAGACGTGCCCTTAGACACAACACAATTACTAGATGTTAAGGCCCGAAGGGACCATTATGGTAACTTCCTGTATAACAAAAGGCAGAGAATTTCACCCACCCACTGAGCAAGGAGACCAACAAGGAGAAGAAGGGAGAGAGGGGGAAAGCATTATGACAAGATCCAGGGGATTTCCCTTATGTTAGCGGTAGATGTACTTATAGTTCAGAGAAATAGCACGTTGTAAAAATGACGTGTGAAGTACAGCAGACCATATGACCCCTCGATGACATTCATCAAGAGAGCTGTGTTCTCTTCCCATGCAGAGTTTTGCTCAATGAACTGTTATGAACCCTACTCCCTGGTCAGACATGTGCCTACAGTGGCTCTGGAGATGGCTGGAACGTCACCTCCTTAGATGACTTTTAATGGTAACTTCTTCCACAACTATCATGAAGAGAGGTTTATGCATATTTTATGTTTGCCCTTTAACAAAATGCAGACAAAGTTTCAGGCAGATGAAGCAGGGACACAATACAACATGCCTGAAGATGGTTATAAAAACAAAGAGACTAGGTGTCGGTGTGCTTAAAGGCTCAGACTGATGTAGTGTACAAGGACTTAACATGAAAAGTACGTCATCCTGGAAACAAAATAGCAGCCTCTTGACTTACGCTGGCTGTGCTTAGCAAGACAGACATTTGCCAAATTGTTTGATTATTAACAGCAAATAAGCTGGGTGAAAGATACCTTCATTTTCCACCTTTCTGAAATCCAATGGCCCTTTCAGGTTTCTTTTGTCCCCTATATGGTTGTATGATCCTCTGTACAGATAAATGTATAAAGAAATATCAATGAAATCCATCTTTCAAAGTACCCCACCCTGAACACTAGGGGCCAAATCTTTAAAGGTATTAAGGCAGGGGTAGCCAACCTGTGGCTCCGGAGCCACATGCGGCTCTTCAGAAGTTAATATGCGGCTCCTTGTATAGGCACCGACTCCGGGGCTGGAGCTACAGGTGCCAGCTTTCCAATGTGCCGGGGGGTGCTCACTGCTCAACCCCTGGCTCTGCCATAGGCCCTGCCCCCACTCCACCCCTTCCCGCCCCCTCCCCTGAGCCTGCCGTGCGCTCATTCCTCACCCCCCCCCGAGCCTCCTGCACGCCACAAAACAGCTAATCGGGAGGTGTGTGGAGGGAGGGGGAGGTGCTGATTGGCAGGGCTGCTGGAGAGCGTGAGGCACTGGGAGCGGGGTGGGGGAGCTGATGGGGGGCTGCTGACGTAGTATTCAGGCTCAGGTTGGCCACTCCTGTATTAAGGCATTGATATACTCAGCATGGCAACACCTAACTAATTTAGGAACCTAAACCTCATTTTCCAGATGAATTAAGGCACTCAGGAGCCAAAACCCCATTGCCAGTCAATGGGATTTTGGTCACTAAGCACCTAAATCCCTTTTGAAAATGAGATTTTTGGCTCCTAAATCAGCTAGGCATTGCAATGCTGAGTGCAGCAACACTTTAGTACCTTTTAAAATCTGGGCCTAATTTCCTGTATCATATGGTTTCTACCAAAGACAGGACAGGTGGGTAGTCTCAAGGGGAAAGACAACAATATTGTCATTAACTAGTTAACCACCCATCTAGGTACCTCTACCCCAATACAACACTGTCCTCGGGAGCCAAAAAATCATACCGCGTTATAGATGAAACCGCGTTATATCAAACTTGCTTTGATTCACCGGAGCGCGCAGCCCCGCTCCCGGAGCGCTGCATTACCGCTTTATATCCGAATTCATGTTATATCGGGGGAGAGGTGTAGTTGTATTTTTTTCCATTCATCACCACTGTATGGGAACACTAGGTGGAACCCTCGGGGAAGCTCAGGATTTTCCTGTAACTGTTATCAGATATTCACTTGTATCACAGTAAAGCCTAAAGGGTTCACTAAGAGGGCCCCAGTGTGCAAGGTGATTGCACACACCTGTAGTAAAGAAATAGTCACTGCCCAACAGGGTTCATAATCTTCGTTACTGATGATACACATGATTAGAGATGGGTGGGGTAGTCAAAGTAAAAGAAGCCTGTTTGTACTTAGAGTAGCTGGATGGTGTGTAACATATTGAGTAGCAGGATGGTGTGTTAAGGAGTTTGGTTCAGGTCTATAAAACAGATTGAGACAATAAGTGTGGGAGGAAAGATATTACTAGAAGCTGTCCAGGGAAATCACGGGGTAAAGGTCAGAGGAACAAGATAGAAGCCATTATCTTAACAGTCTAAGTCTCAGCCCAATACCTGGACCATAAGGACAATCATTCCTTTGGTGATTATTTCAATTTCTGAAGTACAGTTCGCAAACTGGACTGAATAACTCCAACCCCCTAAGTGGTATGCATTTCTCATGCAATACACAAAAGTGGATCCAAACCCAACACACCCCTTTTAGACACATTCATACCATTTTACCCTGCAGGATTATAATCTTAAAAGGCAGATGCTCTACGTGGCTACTGTCCTCATTTGAATTCCGCTTGTATTTAAATCCACAAAGGCTCTAACAGTGGAAATTTGCTTTCTTCCCGACATTTCAGTGGATTATTTTTATGCCTTTCCATTACTTTGAGATTGAGCTTGTTTTACAACAAACTTGGCTGATATTTGCTCTGTGTCCAACTGGCATCTCCTCATGCTGTCCGTATTGCAACACAGCGCCTGCTTCTTAAAGAGCACAGATTGGCTCATTTATATTTCCACAGATCAGCATCTGTAAGCACAATCTACCGAGAGGTTTAACTCAGTGTTGTTGTTCCATTCATAGAACCTAGGACTGGAAGGGACCTCGAGAGGTCATCGAGTCCAGTCCCCTGCCCGCATGGCAGGACCAAATACTGTCTAGACCATCCCATTCATTATAATTAGTTCATATTACTGTGAAACAGACTCAGTAGTGCAGGCTGCTTGGTTCTGGAGAGCCAATAATGGTAACAAAACGCCTAGTAAGAGTTGTTCCCAATTGCTTTTATGGTGTGATACTGCCTGGGCTGGTAGGCCTAAAATTAGACTGAGCTGCTGTATTTAGACTTGGGGGCATGCGTATCCTCTGCGCCACTCCAGGGACCAGGCAGAGCACTGGATTTTAAATGCACCCTGCTCCAAGTGCTTCAGAGATCCAAGGATTTCAATCGCTTTTGAAGTGCCGCAGCAGCAGCTGGCAGAACGGAGCCTGAGGGGCAGCACAGCCCCTACAGAAGCACCAGCCCCTCCTCTGAATCACTGCGTGGCGCTGGCACACAAGGATCCCAGGGTACATCAGAGCCCTGAAGATGTGAGCTGTACAGTTGACATCTCTGCAAGAAACAAGGAAGCAGCTCGGAGAAGAAAGCATCAGAAATAAATGAAAGCAGCAGCTTCGCCCCCCACGGTACTCAACTGAAGTCCCCAAATACACAAAGGGAGGGGTGGGACAGCTGTTCTCTTCTCCTCCCCATTGAACTTTATATTCCTTTCTCCCTTTAAAAGGGTTCAGTAACACATTAAACATTCAGCTGGAGAGGAAGCTATTGCCCATCATGGCTTTAGGGATTTTCCCTGCACTATTTGAGTGCAAAGAGCAGCAGACTTACACAGGTCCAGTCAACCAGGAAGAGAGAGAGGAGGGAAACCAGACTCTCTTGTAGATGTCCAATGAGGCAGACACACAAAAATCACAGGCCTCTGGAAGTTAACTGGATGAGTTGTGCTGAGAAAGAACTGAGTGGTTTGCTACAGGGCTATCCAATTTGCAGTGGGCAGTAAAAGCAGTGGGTTAATAACACTGAAATACCATATATTACAAAAGAAGCTTGGTTGTGCTCAAGCTCTTCTTGTGGGGAGCAAAGACCCTCTACATAACACAGAGCTACACCATGGAGGGAGGCTGACTGGAATTCGATCAGTCTAGAGTGGGGGTTACCTAACGAAAGAAACCTTGACTTTAATATAAGCGCTACAGAAAAAGAATTGGAGTAATGGTCCAAAACCATCTTATAAGAAAAATTATTTTTATTCCTAATTTTTAATTCTGCTGTTTACAAATATGCTTTTATTCTGATCATTATAACCTTGCAGCAATAAAAATCACAGCGCAGCTCGCAAAGCAGCTGAACTAACACCCATAAATACCAGCAGGGAAAACAATGAACAACCACTAATATTTCTATACATGAGCTATTCTTTTAATGTCACATTTTGACAATTGTAAATGATCTACAGAATGTATGTGGGCAAAAGGCAATAAGTGAGTCTTTTGAAACACTAAATGTATAATAAAACAGCGCATCATTATTAACATTTACATGATTCACATCAAATTGATGACATCCTAAATGTCCTCCTTTTAAAGGATAGAGATTTTCAATAAAATATTACATTTCATTTAATACTCTGGTACAATACTTCATACATTGCAGGAAAAAATAAATGTACGGTCTAGTCCACCTAATAAAGGATCTTTTTTCATTAGCCTTTAGTACTGTAATAAAAAAATCACAAGTGTCATAAATAACCAGGTCTGCAATTAATTACATGTTTTGCTATTTAAAAATGGAAACAATTAAAAATTAATTTGAAATAATGAAGTTATGAAAAAATTGTCCTAGTACCAACTGTTTGATTTATCCCATCCCTACAATGAAAAAGGAAACAAGTGTTATAGCTAGGATACAGCTTATGAAGTTGTATTTTTGAACACATATACCTCAAGAGAAAAAAAAGTTTGGTCAATAGAAGAACTAATCAGTCCTAATAAAGGTTACCTGAAATGAAAGTGTATGCTATAAAACGTTCAGTAAATGAGGGTCTGCAGCAGATTCTTGCTGGCATACAATACTGTGCCTTCGGAATTGGTTTACATTTCCCTTGTGGTATAACGTCTTCTGCAATAGAACACTTCAAAACTGCATCCCTTTTCCATTCCACTGTTACAGCAATAGCTTGTAGAGTGATGTTAAATTAGTTTTTAAAAACCCACTAAAAATACATGAAACCCAAGTATCCATTTTTCCCCTGTACCACAGAACATTTATATCTTTTGTTTGATTTGTAATAAAACAACCAATGTTTAAAATAATATTAAAAGAGAAAGACACACTAAGTTACCTCTCTGTCAGCTATGTTTGAAAGGCAGCTGGTTTGTAACTTGCAAGATCCCCCCTTTGGTTTTCAGCAGGGCCAGACACTCCAATTAAAAAGAAACAGCTCTCTCTAGCATACAATCTTTTGGAATCTTTTCTAATTTAAAAAAAAAAAAAAAACAAAAAAAAAAAACATTCATCCATCATGTGCTCCTTAAGATTAACACACATTCTAGACAAATGAGATTTCCCCAGTTTCAAGAACAAATAACTACAGAGCTGAGTTCCACACATTTTAAATGCTATCTTATGATAGGCAGCTTTATGCTGAATACATCACCATATTATTGGTTACAGCCAATACAAGTCAATCTTTAGGACAGGTCACATTAGTGCAGTTCATAAGCTACTGCTTAGAGGATCTTCCCTTTGAACTTTCATTTTGGTACAAAGCGAGAGAGTGTCCTGTGGCACCTTATAGACTAACAGGCGTATTGGAGCATAAGCTTTCATGGGTGAATACCCACTTAATCAGAAATTTCCACCACATGCGTCTGACGAAGTGGGTATTCACCCACTAAAGTTTATGCTTCAATACGTCTGTTAGTCCATAAGGTGCCACAGGACTCTTTCTCGCTTTTTACAGATCCAGACTAACATGGCTACCCCTATGATATTGGTACAAAGTATTTCTAATCCTGAACATGCACTTCATTTTCTCCTGATTTAAAACCTTGCAGCATCCAAGGAAATATAGCACCACATAATGCTACACAAAATTTTCAATTAACAGATATTTAGACTGTTATTGAATTACTCAATTCAAAAACACAACTCGGCACTTAAATGATCCCTATTTAACCTTTGCAGAAAAAGTCAACATGATGAAACTGTACACGGAGGCTGGGGAAGGAAGGTGATATAAAGCAAATATTCTATTTGTGACTGAACGAACACAAGTAGATGAAAACTGACCATCCTTTCATCAAGCCATAAGAATTTTAGATCTACAGAGGGTGCAAATATTAATGACTGTGCTATAGATAATGACATTAAGACACAAATATTATGGTGTGCTGGTGACAGGAGTTCCAGGACCAAAAGACAAGAGGTATTATAACAAAGAACAAGAGGCAAAGTAACAAAGTTCAGCTTAAAGTGAAGATGCGCCTTCATTCAGTTCAGACAAACACAAAATGTGAAGCATTTGACTTTGCAAAGCATTCTCAGGGAAAGCCAATGCAATCCCCACATGAATGTAGGGAACACAAATGCTGCACTAATTACATTCCAGGCTTTTGTGTAATTTCACTACTATGACCAATAATGTAACTTCATCACTCCTGCACCCTTACTGCACATACAGAAATACAATGCAGTGATTACCATTATCTGCATACTCTAAATAAAAATGATAATAATTCCTCAATACCACCTGGTGGCTTCATCGTAATTCTCAGAACTCCACCAGCAGTGAGGGGAAAGATGCTGCTAAGACACCACTGGTACCTACTCCTCGAGCCTGATCCTGCCATGAGCACACCCTCAGCTACTATAGGCTCCAATGGGAGATCCAGATTCATACAACAGGACAGGGCAAAGTTTCTTTAATGCAGGAAACCGAGAAGTGTTTACATCCCTTCTTCTGCAGATGAAGAAACCCAGGTAACTGTGGCACTATAACAGCATCTCTCACTGCTGGCGTCACTCTGGAAGCATTTTGTTTCATTAATAACAATCAAAAGTGTTTTTAGAGATAGATGCAGTATTTTTTTTTTTTTTAATTAAAACATGGACAGCAAATTGGATGTGGCTCTGAAAGGCACTTTAGGCAGAACGTTAATGAAACTCCTGCCTGATGAAATAGACCAGAACAAGCTGCTGTTGACTGGTACCTGCGCTGCCCTTTTCACTAAGGCAATTTTAGGTGATAGCTAGTTTCCATATAGTCCTTTTCCCCAGGCTACCTTCATTAGTGTAAGGCCTTACTAAGAACCAGAAGGCCCAAATAACTATTTTTTAAGACGGGGTTCACTTCAGCCTAAGCTAACAGCCTGCACAGGGGGTTACTGGTTTCATTGTTTTAATACGATGTCAAGTGTCACTGTGGAGCTTCCTAAAATGTCTCGCCTCCACAGGTCAGATCTCCTGCTTAATAAATGAACACTGAAAAATTAACATAGGCAGCGGCCCCACAGCTGCTAGACAGCTGCCCTTTTTTTTTTTTTTTTTTTGACAGAGTGGCTGTAAATTGGTATCTTGGGTACAGGTCATCTATAGAATGTTCTAGTCTGATGCAAAGGCGACTTTTTGTAGTTACTCAAAAATAGCCCATCCAGCAACTCAGCTGAGAAGTAATCAAAGCCATCAGCTGTCACAAAAAACATCTTCATATCAAAGATTAACTGCTCACCCCTGTCAAACTCAGACCAAGTTTGAAATGCATTAGGACTAATTTTATCATGTAGCTGACTTTTAATGTGGGTGATCCACTGTCTTCAAACAATCAAGAATTGTTCCCATTAGTATTTTATATTTATATAATGGACTTACCCACATCATTGCTTCCCCATTCAAAAAAAAAATCCCCACAACTGCTCTGATAAGAAATAATGTTAATAACCAGATTTTGAAACAAAAATGCTATTTGAAGCAGATGAACGCCAGTCTAACAGTTGGCTGGATTCGCAATTAAGATTCTACAAAATATCTTTCTACATTGTAGAGAGGATTTCCTTTTTATTTGAAAAATGAGCAATTGTAAATCAGATATTGGAGAGAAAGGATATAATGATCTTTAGATGGTCTTAGGTTTTGCTTATTATTGAAGGGTTAAACACCATAAATAAAAAGGTACCAAGCCTTCAAAGTTCATTCTTCATGTGAAGCTTGTTCCATCTCTTTCTTGACCTTTTTTAAAAAACAATATTCATTTCTGGGAAAGGGAAAACAATTAAAAGCTCATTAGAAACATATACTATAATAATTCATCATTCTGAACGTACATGGAAATACTTCATTTTGACACTTAACATAAACAGCAGTGATTGATATTTTAGATCTAAAATATCAGATGGAATTTCACCACAACTAGAGGCATCCATCAGTTTAAAGAGATATAGTCTGGTCTTCTCCCAACTTTCACGCGGAGTGGCATATCCCACCTTTTCCATTGTCACTTTACAATTGTAAACATGTTCTATCAAAGGGACAGTGACAGGTCGGAAGGCCTTTTTTTAAGCATAAAAGGAAGAAGATTGCCAACTTGTTAGAGCAGAAGCTGAAAGAATTAAGATCTAATTTACTTTTCAACATTTATGCTGTTCACTTTGCATTTCAGTTGGCTTGGACAATAAAAAAAGCCTAAACTGTTAATTCTTGAAAGGGTCACCATAAGGTAGCTTTGGCCCAAAACGTAAGAATGAATCAAAGGGATATAGAAACCTAACTTTAGAATAAAGTTCATTTAAAACTTAAATTCAAATTGCAAACTGCAATACTAGGCTAGTTTATGAGAACCAGAAAGAGTGAAATGAATATATTCAATTACATTTGACTGGGGAGCAGGCAAAAACGGGTAGGTATTTAAATATAGTGTAAGCCAAAATCCAAGTACTTATTTGAGTGATGGTAAGGGCTTAGTTTAGTGATATTATATCAATAATAGGATGAAGACCCTTCACTTCCTACTCCAGAGCCTTGGCTCCAATCTGCCCATAGCTGGCAGTGACTGAAAGTCATTCGCATCCAATTGTGACCTGAAATCAGTTAGTGGTTTCAGTCCAGATCCTTGTGGACACCTGTCCACATCATACAAACACAGTTGACACTTTTTTGACAGCGTCAGTAAAAGAGGCCAAGGATTAGACAGCCTGCTGCCTTGTCTCTTTAGGTGGTCTCCAAGTCCCTAGCATAGGCCAGGATCAAAGCATACTTGCAAAGCAGCATGGGCAAGCTTACATTGCAGCTGTCTATGTTGGATCTGTTCCAGAGTTAGAATGTTTTAGTCTTCAGGACTGTCTATGTAATATCTTCTGTAAGCCCCCAGTTCACATAAATTTAAAGGAAAGAATTCCAATTCCAACACTCAGAACTCAGGCCATTCAGAGCAAAGACCAGAGATCAGAGCGAATATTCCATCTTTCTTATGAAGTCTGAAGGCAAACTCCCATTGTAAGTTAAAATTGGTTTTAGTAGTTTAACTCCCTTGAGGGCTGAGTGGGTGGCAATACATAACTGAGAGGATTTTAAGATGTGTACTGTTCCCTGCTTGTAGGGAATACTGATTAGGGAGCTATTGAAATGTAGACTCCAAAACAGGATATACTGCAAAAACCCATCAAACAGATCATCAGACCATGACTTATGTAACAAATGCCTAGTTTATGGACCACTTTCCAACTCTGATACGGGTTACAGTCTATTGGGTCAGGGCGGGTGCTGTGTCCCTTATATGCCATAATGGCTCTGATAGGCCTACCTAAATCACATGTTTGCAGATCACTGGCCCAGTCACCTCTCTGAACCAGAGGTGTTCCATCACATAAGCATATTAAACCCATATGCTAAAATCTTGTACAAAGTTTTAATTTAAGGAAGTTTTAAAAGTTCAGTTATTCTCTCAAGGGAGACTCCATGTACAAATGACATCATGGACCCCCTATATTTATTTTATCACTGACTTCCAGAGCTAACTGACTCAGTTTACGAGTCCAGAATTATTCAATGTAATACAAAAGTGGATGGTGTTGCAGACTCTCCCTGAGATCTGAAAGTTTATCTGATTCTTGCTTGCCTCTTACATCTGTGCCAAAAATAGAGAGAGATTCTAGTCAGAGGCAGAACAGCATCTACACCACCCTCCCATACTGTATCAGCTCAGCAATGCTAACATGAGCATAAAACATATTTGGTTAATAGATCAAAATGAGAGGATTTAAAATCACTTACAGCCCAATCCAGCAACGCTCACTAATACTCAGACTCAAAGAGCACCACCATCTCAATTCTGAAATGTATTTAATCCAAGAATCTTTGCCATAGTGTGAGTTGGTTTAGCAGTTAAAGTTTCAGTCAGATCTTGCAATCCTTGCCGATGTGCAATAATCAACCAATTTTAACTTACAATGGTAGTCTACCTTCAAACTTTATAAGCAAGATGGAGTATTAGCTCTGATCTCTAGTCTTTGCTCTGAATGGCCTGACTTCTAAGTGTTGGAATTGGAATTCTTTCCATTAAGATCTGGCTCTGCTGGGTCCAAAATATTACCCTCAATTGGTAAATCAAGTTGCTGTGAAAATGATGTTGAATATTTTAGCTGCTAAACCAACTGACACTATGGCAAAGATTCTTGGCTTATATACATTTCATGATCGAACTGTGATTATGTTAAAATATGCCATAGTGCAATAAAAACAGCTTTAGGCTAGATCATACTAGAATTTCTAATGTACGTACCTTCCTTTGCATGGAAGTTTCTGTACATCTCATCTAAAGCTTTTCTGCTGCTGCTGCATCAACCCCACATTTTCATATACTCTAGCACTATCTTCTCTCATTCTAAAATAACAGATTTTTATAGGGGGGAAAAAGTCAGATTTATTAGAAAATAAATACATATCACATAATTCAATGATGTTAGCTAATAACGTGTTCAATTCGCTTCAAAGCACAGAGCATCTGGATTCAGAATATTGGGTGATTTCTGCATGACCCAATCAATGGGGCAGATTCTGAGACAACTCCACCCCATGCAAGCACTGAAGTTGCCCACTTTAACATCATTACGGTTGTACAGAGTTAAGTCAGCACAAAACCTGGGACAGGATGAAGGCAAGATTACAATAGGGTGGCATCGCAATCTTACTGCAATGCTAGTCATTGAGGAGGTTAACAAGAAAACCCAACACAGTGGGAAACAGAATGGCAAAGTATTAACGGATTTTCCTCCACCTTTCCGAACAACCTTCTGAGAACCAGGGGCCTTTTTCTTCACGACTGCACCCCCAAGTATGGCGGTATTACCCTCGGTGTCTTGGCTAAATTCTAACTTAGGTCACTGAATTCTTTCAACCTACATTTCCCCTATGCTCAGATACCATAGTAATTGTCACCGGAGAAATACACAAGACAGACAGATCATTTCAATGGGGTATGGTATTCTTTACTTTCTGTCCTAAACTACTGTTAGGCAATGCTGATGTATGCTTGCTAAACAGTTCTTTTATTCATTGGCGGCTGCAGGGACCCATGTATAATTTGTGCTCTATGAATAGAGCAACCGGTATATTTTTCATATCTAAGTGCTTCACACCCAAGATATCCTTTTCCTATGTTTTAATGCAGGGATTCTCAACGTTTTTCTTTCTGAGCCACCTCCCTCCCCCAACATGCTATAAAATCTCCACAGCCCACCTGTGCCACAATAACTGGTTTTCTGCATATAAAAGCCAGGGCCGGCATTGGGGGGTAGCAAGCAGGGCAACTGATTGGGGCCCCATGCCACAGGGGCCCCCCATGAAGCTATGTTGCTCAGGCTTTGGCTTCAGCCCCGGGTGCCAGGGCTCTGGGCCCCAGGCTTCAGCACCAGGTGGTGGGACTTCGGCTTTCTGCCCTAGGCCCCAGCAAGTCTAACACTGGCCCTGCTTTGCGGACCCTCTGAAACCTGCTCGCGGCCCCTCTGAGGGTCCCGAACCCCTGGCTGAAAATCTCTGTTTATCACCAAGGCCCCATTTATGTCAAATGAAAAAATCAGTGCAGGATTGAAAAATTCCATTTGTGGGGACACCAGAAAAAATTAATAAAGGACCCTCAAGTGAAAGTGAGTAGAGAAAGAGAGCAAAAGTTTGCTCAGGAAATTCCTCTTTGTTATATGATTAGAAATAAACTCTTACGAGGAAAACAGTCCACAACTAGACTCTCTATTGCCGGATCTGCTTGAATTCACAGGCATTTCGGAACTCACTTGTTACTTTGAGAAACTGCTACTTACTCTGGACAGGTTGGGGTCGGAGTACATGGTGGAAGTGGGCTCTGATCCCCACTTGTCTGGTCCGATAAAGAATATTTAATGTTTGTGTATTCATGCCCTTTCCTCTTACTCTTCTGAAAAAAGGGAACACAAAAATTAAACAGGTTTAGAATAGTCAATAAAACAAACCTACATTTTTAGAAGATAATAGATATAAAGTTCAAGAAATGAAATATAAATTAGCCAAACCTACTTCCCCCCCCCCCCCAGAAAAGAGTTTTTTTTATTTTTATATAAAAAAGTTAAAGCATGAAAGATTTCACTTCTGTAACTACAACATGCACTCTGGATATTCCTAGAGGTAGAGGTTATCTTTGACTACTGGAAGCTTTCGGTAAAAATCTTCACAGAATGCTTGGTCCCTGCCCGCCCGCCCCCAGTCTCTAACCAGATGTGCCAACTTTGTGAGTTCACACACGTGAACATGAACGTATTTTCTTTATCCAAACCTGGCAAAAAGATCCATCCTTCACTGTACAGTAGACAGTGTCAGCCAGTGGGTCTCTGGGGCAAATGGGCATCATTCTCCAGTTTAGGATAGACATTAACAATAGCTAAATATACACCAAAGTCAAGGTTTAAATGGTCAAATACGAGTGCAAGCCCCACTCCTAACTTTTTCCAAGGTGTATTCTTGAAGTGCTCAGACCAGCAGCACCTAATGATCCAATCAATTCTATGATTGAGATTTTCAAAGCATCTTAGGAGACATGGGGCAGGTCTACACTGAAAAATTACATCCTCATAGCTATGTCCCTCAGGGGTGTGAAAAAAAACATACCTGAGAGATGTAGCTATGCCAACGTAATCCCCGGTGTAGACAGAACTAGGTCGATGGAAGAATTCTTCCATAGGCCTAGCTACCGCCTTCGAGTGGATTAACCACAGGGACAGGAGAACCCCTCCCATTGCTGTCGTGAGTGTCTACGCTGAAGCACGGCAGCAGTGTAGCTGCAGCAATGCTACTGTATCATTTTAAGTAAAGACATAGCCTTGGATTCCTAATTCCCATTAAGGCAACTTTGAAAATCTCAGCCTATATTGCTATACGCAGCTGGCACTAGAAATGGGATGTTCCTACCACTTCTGCCTCCCACCTTCTCCTGACAAATCACTTTGCAGGGACCCTAGTCAAAAACAAAATTTTGTTGCTGTAACCTTTCAAAAATCAGATTTAAGGGGAATAAAGGTTCAGGCCTTGCCCAAATTTAGAATCTGTGAGGTACACACCTCTCACCTGGACACAGCTAATAAAGGTCAATTTTATGCTGCAGCCTAAAATTGGATTTTGAATTCTTCTAACTATGTGATAAATGCCAATTCAACCAGCAGACGTATCTTAAGTGTAAAAGCAGCAGAGAAGCAGAATCAAAGTCAGCTCTGTTCTTTGATCTGACTAAATTAGAGAAAACAAACCATGAAGATGTAAATCTAAGGCTTTTCTTCCTCTGACTTCGCTAATTCATTATAATTATTTCTACTATTCAGTTTAATTATTGCTACCACATTTCCATTATTCCTAATTAGAAATAATTACTCAAGTCACTTCAGTGTTACAAAAAAAAAAAAAAAAATTATTGCTTCCAAGAAGAAAATTAACCAAACAAGTTTACTTTGTAGTTTTCATACATACGAAAGAGACAGGCAATATTTAACACACTACTTGATTACATCAAGACTCCAGAGGTTCTCAATGCCAAAAGGAAACGGGGAATATTTCTAGAGTAGAGCTGGGCAAACGACTCAACACATTTTCTAAATTAGGGCAAGAATATGACACAGAACTTGCTTCACTCATTAGCTTTTCTTTCCACAACTATTTTTTCGGGAGGTGGGGTTGTTCCACTGGTAGAAAGGACGACGGAAACAGTAAATTTCACCCCCCCCCCCCAAATAAACTGCAAATTGGGGACTGAAGACACTCAGCTGCTTCCTTCATTCTACTGATGCTCTCAACCCATTTCCATCCATTTTTGTTCCTCTCTCTCACTGCACATGTGGCGCCACATCAGGTCATCACAAGGCTGCTCAGGATCACATTAGCTTCCGACAAGAGCTTCAAAGGGCTTTTTAGTCCAAAACTAGAAGCACTAGTACTGTATTAGAGTAAAGAAAAGCTTAGAATCCAGTTTAAGTCTCGTTACCATTTTAGCACAGTAGTATACGTTTTACATGACTACAGATTTAATCTGACCATCATAGGAGAGAGAGATTCCTCTGTTCTAGTATCAGACACTATTGTAATGATATTAGTTCCATTTATATTGGAAAAACTACACTGGAACTAAAAACAAACGCCAAGAGACAGTAGTGGCAATTTTGTGAAGGGCTGCAAGTGAACTGAACAATATATAATATTTGAGGGTAAGAGCTTTGCAGAGAACTCCGTGCATTTTCAAACTTCAGTGAGCTTTAAGGCAAGGTAGGACATAGCAGAGTCATAAAAGAAAAATGTCTGAAGCGCCTAGCTCCTGTTCTGCAAGTGGTGGGGATTAGGTGGGTAACAGATGGTGTGAATGGTCTTGGAAGAGGGAGAAAGATCAGTAGCTTTAGCTATATAATTGTTGCAGCAGTATGGAGAACTGCAGAGGAGAACAGCCCCCTGTTGTTTCAGACAAGGCTAAGAATCCAGGATGGCAGTCATTTAGGGTAAGGGTTGAAAGAATGAAAGCGCCAAGGAAGAAAAGGACAGAAAAAGAACAAACCCTTTCTCCATCACAACACAATATAAACAATCTGCAAAGGCATTTGGGGGCTGCTGGAGCTTTCCAGAGCAAGGAATACCTCCATGATTCCACTTTAACTAATCCTGAGCTAACCAACACTCATTCCAATGCAGTCACTCTACCTTGTTACGAGAGTCTCTGCTCCAAATGCTCTCTCTTCCTTGGCTATTACGCTGCAATAACATTGGCTCCATTGTTTAAAAGGATTTCTTTCCAAAAAGACTTAAACTAAGCCCAACATAAACACCTTTTAATCATTAAACACTTAAAATGTTTGACTTCCAAAACAGGTGTTGCCCTGACTGCTGATTGAATACAATTGCTACACTTCAAACAGAGATTTAATGGAGAGACTTGAAATAACTCTTGAAACGAAGCATAAAAGAGTCTTCTTTATTAAGACTGAGAGTCTTACTTTTCATTCCTTCCACATCCTAACCTGATCAGTGAAGTTAATGGGAGTTCTGAGTGCACTAGGGATGCAGGACTGGGCCTCAGATGTTGTTGCACCTTCCATGAAAATACTGTAGGGAGGAATGGTGATGGAGGAATCTTCGCCCCCTCCTAGATGGCTGAAAACTACCGGTAAGTGTTCTTACTACTTTAGAATTATCTAAATCCTCAGTTTCAATAAGTCTTTTAAGATAGTGACTTGAAATAGATAGTAAAGCTCTTTGAACGAATAGTTTAATAGAACAAGGCTTTTCATGATGTATACAGTCAACACACAATACATATGCCTCAAAAAGTCAGACAGCAACAGGGCAATTCTGCTCGTTCCCATCATCACAGCAAGCCCCTAATCGGCATCACTGCACAAAGACCGTGGTAGGTTTGGGACCAACGTACCTGCTCCTCTTCAATTCTACGCTGTAGCGTTTCAATGTAGTGCTGTACTGCCATGTAAATAAATCTGTACTGCGCTTCTGTTTGAACCATCCCTGACCGCTGCGATCTCACCATCTGAATGGTTTTTGGAACATCAATATCACAGTCCACGCCTAGAAGAGACCACCAGTGTTAGTGCAGCAGTGTAACACATGCTCTTTTTTTGAGGGGGGGAGCTGTCAACTCTTTGGGACAGAGACTCTGTTTTCCCTTGTGAATGTAAAACACATAGCACATTTGGGACTACTAGAATAATGATTTGGTGTGGAAATCTGAGTTTGAGACTCTTGCTTAGCCATTTGTACATAAACTTGCAGTACTATAAAGACAAGATGCCAAGCTGTTCTAGAGGACGAAAGAACCATCACTTTGCATTACCCTACTTAGACTCCAAATGAAGTCACATCCAGTCTTCAGCTGAAAATGTTCATCATAATACAGAGGCACTAAGGTAGAGGTGGAATACTTGGAACTTAAAGAAAAAAAGTCCACCCCACCATAGCTGAGAAAGGAGACAAGTGATGAGCAGTCTTCTGACCAGGAAAGACCTTATATCAGTCTAGTGTTAACTTTATGTTGAGTTATATAAAGGATAGTAACATGGCATTGTCTGTCCACTATAACTTTGGAGGACCTCACAACTTGCCCTTGCAAATAGGAAACCAAGATCATTAAAATGCTTTGGACAGCAAAGATGGCAAATGGTAGGTACAAATGGATAGTCGCAGAATAAAGGTGTTGGCAAAAAGCAGGTATGCTAGCAAAAAATATGGAATTTACAAAATCACTGTAGGGGAGATGCAAAATCCTCATTCCGGGCTTTGGCCATATGACTCCCTTTGAAGTCAATGGGAGCACATCTTAAAGGATGTGATTTCTGCCAGGCACAAACATACACTTTGCAACTTCTTCCTGATCTTCACCAATTGTCTCCTTCTCACAGATCACATAATGGCACTTTCACAGCACTTGTGAAGAAACTAAACTGGGGACCTACCTTTTTCTCGGATTATGTCAATAAGAATATCAATCACAATAAAAGTTCCTGTTCGTCCAATCCCAGCACTGTCAAAAAAAAAAAAAAAAATAAGGACATGATTATGGTTTCCTTTCTGAATAGGCAATAACGTCAGAGTAGCCCAACCTAAATAAGTGTCCAATATAAAGATGTACTGGACTTCCAGACGGTATTATCAAGAAGCAGCTTATTGCAGAAGCTAGGAAATAAGTTGCATTATTGTACCTGCAATGCACCACAACAGGTCCTGAATCAGCGATGCTCTCCTGCTTGTGGTGGACCTCCTCTAAGAAGTCCAGGACACCACCAGGATCACTGGGTACTCCATGATCAGGCCAGGTTCTGAAGTGATATTGCCAAACTGTTCTCTCAGTGTTCCCCTGAAAGAGAGCCACCAACATACATGTGAAAAAATTAAATATATCCAGAGAAACCCAACCAAAAGCGTCCATTTACTCAGGATGAATCAGACTTGGTTTAAAAAAAAAAAGGAACACACAATGGCCTTCTTAACACCATCAAAAACTAAAAAGGCCATGCATTCCTCTTGATTACAGTAACCTTCTCTCTAACCTCCCCAACACCCACACTGCTCCCTTCCACTCCAAATGAACACAGCCTCCAAGACAGTTCTTCCTGGCCTGGCAATCTGACCATGCCATCTGCTTCCTTGAATCCCTTCATGGCTCCCTGCTTCTCTATTGCATCAATCTCTAGCTTCTTGTCCTCACCTTCAGGATGCTGCATGACTATCCCTGACCTAGACCCTAACCTGACTTCAGTGGGATGATCTGCGTGCTTTCCTACTTGCTGAATCAGGGTCTTAGTCTCTTACCACGTTGTGCTCTCCTCCCACTGGCACCCACCGTTCGTGGTCTCACTCTGCCAGTGACATCAGCCTAAGCAACTGGCTTGTTTGCTTTATCCCTCAGCAGTTTTTGCACCTTTTTCCACACGCTCGCCTGCACACAGAATGGTCTGCCTGAACTGGTTTGCCAACCTAATACCCTCCCATCATTCAAACCCCTCCTTTGAGAGTCACTTCTAACACCTTCAAGTAGAGTCCATTTCCTTTTCATTCATATACAAGTCAAGCATGCCATGCACATGCCTATGCTGAGTAACCACATACAGTAACCAAGGCTATCTCCTCGCTCACTGCCACCCCACCGGTATGCAGCTCCTTCTGTCACAGACTAAGCTCTTTAGGGCAGTGACCCTGTGCTATATACTCAAACTTAGCATTCTTCTGCAGTACGCAAAAGTAAGAAGAAAAATAAAACAGTAAAACAATTAAACCTGGCAATATGGCAGTAGTGAATTGCTCTGGTACTGGCGAACAGGGAGGCTCCCACATCAGGAGCAGACTAACAACAATCATTACATAGGTACCTTAAGAATGAAGGTGATGCAAGGCACTCAGATATTATAGTGAAGGGGCACATGTGAGCATCTAAATAGATTGAAGGATGGTTTGGTTTGCACTTAAGGGCAAGACCACCTTAACTTCAGGTCTCCCAATAAATCTACAGAGACACGTTCTCTGCTGAAGTGCTTAAATAATGGCTACAAGAATATGGAAAATAAAGACATTATCCCAAGCTCAAAAGACCAAATTCCTTGACTTAGAACTTGAGTCTCAAAGTGGAGGACAGGACTTAATTTATTAAAACTAAAAGCCTGTTCCTGGACTCTCCCTTTGTGGCCAATAGAAGGTTTAGTCTTTTCATCAATTATTTTTTGCAGCCTAAATTAAAAGATGAATATTTGTTAGAAACTCTAAAGGACTAACCAAAAAAAAAAAAAAAAAAAAGGAAAAAAGAAAAGCTACTGACATACTTACCTGACCAACTTTAGAAAGTTTCAGTTCCCTTAGCGTATAGTCATGAGCTGCACTTTCCTTAACATTCCTAACACGCATAACCCCGTATTCCTTTAATGCGTATTCATCAGGCCAGTATTTGACACACTTACTCTGGAAGACAGAAGAAAAAAAGCAATTACTATCTGATTTCATGGTCTATATAAATACCCAGTTCACACAGTTACTAGCATGGTGCAGATTGGCTAAGACTAGCTTAACAGGCAAAGCTAGGTTTGCCTGTCTTACCCAATGTCCATTCAAGGACGATATTTCTTTTTCCTGTGCAAGATGGGGGAGAAAAGAGAATGCAAGGAAGCTCGGAGGGTCCAAGACAATAAGGATAAATTGGGGGGGGGGGGGAAAGATTTGCTTTCCAGCAGCGTTCCTGATGTTGTTAGCTTCAGTAGATTACAAAAAAACAAAAACAAAACCCACATCACAGTGACAGCAAAGAGGAAAGCCTAGAAGCATGACACACTCACCTCAGAAGTAGTTTTAATACATGGAGAACTTCAAGAGGAATGCATTAATCAGACAAGTAGCTCTAAAACCTAATATTTAAAGCTATAAATATAAGTCAAAGAAACTGGCCATTTTTAGTATAGAAGCATCTTGGAAGAAGTTTGCCCTTTGCCTCATCTAGAAATCAGAGCACAGAAGGTTCACTGGGCTCTTCGGGTCATCCATCAAGCAATGAGGAATTGTTCTCCAGGGGGTGCAGAATGCTGTCTCTGTTGCTATTTAAGCCTGGTTCAGAGTGCCCCACTTCCCTTGGAAGACTATTCTATTGTCTGTGATGATGTATTCCATATAACAAGGAGCAAGTCCTCCAGAACCAAGTGAAAACAGTAATAGGGAATAGCTAGATACAATGATTCTTGAGAACCTAAGAATGCAAGCCTAGTCCATGTACTGTAAGGATGAACAATCTGTAGTAGATACATAGACAGATTTTCTAGCAATATCAAATGCAGACCACCCACAGATTACTGTAGGGAACAACTTCCCCATAAATGTGCATCTGAAGGTCAATAATTTCACTGCCAAAACTCAACAGCAGATAGAAAACACAACAGAGGAAAGGATCTTGCTGCCAACATGAGAAGATATTATGCTAGATGAGGGATGTATGCATACCCATTTGCCAGGATGCTTTGGATCTAAGCTTTTGTTTGTTTGTATTTTCTGCAAAAAGCACAAGCTGCACTGAAACCCACATCTTGTATTTAAGCAGACAAAGATAACAATTTGCAGTTTTAATGCATGATATTGAACAAGGAAGCATCTGTTGGCATAAAGAGTCTCAACGGTAATGTGTAATATTAAAGAGTCATCAGTATGGGAATGGGGACGCATTGTACATCAGCTCAGTGGATCCCTTCCAAGACTGCATTATTTTAATTTGAGAGAGACAAGGTGGAGACAATTGAGAGAGAGAATTATTTTAATTCATAATGATGTACTTTAGTTTGCTTCGCCTCCTGCATATTTTGCAGTCTTAAGAGTCCTAGATAGGTCTGAGACAGTTTCAGGATCCCCTACTGCCTGAAGCAAACTGTTCCTAAAGTCATCCTCTCTGGGCAAGATGCTTCCCTCTACCTCCTGCAGATCAAAAAGCACCTTGGCCTGGGGTGTAAAAGCTTTCATATCCAACCAGGCCAGCAATCAGTGTCTACTGAAGAGAAAAGGCTGAAGCATATCTCAAAAACACTTGGCACATGATGCAGTACTTTAACGCTCTGATTACTGAATCATTTTAAAGGGCTATGTCATTAGTGTGGAGAGCAGACTGGCACGATTTAGAGAGAAGTGCCAAGAAACTTGGGGAATGTGCAGCAGAAGTGTTGACTGGTGGAACAAGCAAAACGGCTATTGCTAGAGCATCAGCAACATCTAGCAATCCTTTACAAAAAACATAGATCAAAAACTGAAAGTCAAGATGAGCCTGGCCCACTTGATCAAACATCACAGAAGTTACAGGATTCTGAGGGTGCTCTGAAGCGTAACTCCTTTGAAACCACCCAAAATCTCTTCATTTTGTTCCAGGAGTGAGGAAGCCAAAGCACAGCTCTTTCCAATGAACCAGCTGGTCTTTCTTCACTGCACTCTGAACAGAGGGAACCTGTCACACATCATCAAGCCAGCCAGGGAGAGGTCTCGGTTTGTTCTTGTTTTTTTAATTAAGGGCAGGCAGGATTTTAACAACTCAGAAGTCAAAACTCGTCACTAACCCACCGCCCTGCTGATGGCAGGCTGGAGACTTTAAGGTGGGGGGAAATGCCAACAAAAGCTACAAATATCCAGCTTCTGTACTAAGATTATTAAAATTCCTCATTACATATGGTCACGCAAATGAAAAAACATTGTCAATTATTTGTTACATAACAGAGCACTAGCCGTCTTCTTACTCAGCCTTTTTCCAGGCCCTCATCATACTGAGTGGAAGGATAATTTTCTTTTTATTGAAGACATGATGTATAAGATTCAAACACGAAATATCATATTCACAAAGAGATAGAGGAAAGAACACAGAAAAGGCACAGAAACTAAGAGAACAAGTACAGACCATCAGCAAAAGTGTTTGCAAAAATCCAAGGCAGATCTTCTGTTTCCCCTCATCCACCCACCCACCCGACAAGTTTAGGATCCAGAAACAGAGTAACAGCCCCAGATCGCAGGAGGGGGAACAAACGAGATCTCTCTGCATTTAAAGAAACAAGACGAGGTTCTGGGATACATAACTGTAAAAGTTCTCTCTTTCAAAGTAATAAACATGCTAGTATTGCCAGAGCAGTTCACTAGAGACTCACAGATCACTAGGGTTGAGTGAGCACATGTGCTCATGCAGAACATGGCTCGCAGACTGCATTTGGAGGCAGAAAACATTGTTAGAAATAAACGTGCTAAATCACTTCTGCTTTGGGGAGTCTCATCTGGATGCAGTTACAATCCAAATGACTAGCTCATTGTACAAGCCCAAAGAGTTTTATCAATCCCAAGTCTGGAAAGTAGTGAAAATAAAGAAGGAAGAAGAGAAACACATTCTGGTAGTCTCATAAACGCTATTCAGGCTAGCACGAATGCATGGCAGACAATTTCACTTAACACTGTCGAAATTTCCAGTTAACAAGTGGTGCACTCCAAGAAGTTTATTTTCATAGTAATAACTGCCTTCTCCCCTCCCCCGCAACCTGCTTATACAAATAGAATCCACAAAGGCTTTGCAACTAATAGAGTTTGGGCTTGATACCAATAAACAGCAATATTTTAGTTTCAAGCACACGGCATTAACTCCCTTAAAGTGTACAGTGTGCCAGCCTGGCTGCACCAGTTCCTTCACTGTTCCCTCCCCTTAAGTAATTTTGCAGTAAGTAAATTCATGTAAGGCAGCTGTAACTTAGTCAGCCTTTATTAAACAAGAGCCTGATCCTGTGAGATGAGTGTGCCCTTGATTCCAATCGCTATCAGTGAGAGGAGAGGGCACTCTGCATCTTGCAGATCAGGGCCCGGGTCTCCAATGGGAGTTGTAGCTGCACCATATCACCATTTTTAAACTTGTAAGTCAATGTGACTGAAGTCTGGTTAGTCCTTACTTGTGTTGAAACTTAATAACTTTCAGTGGGGCCCGCCTGAGGTTCCATTTTACCTTTCCTCTTTCGACTTCTTTTGTTGTCATAACGATAACACGAGAGTTCTCCTGGAATACCATTCTCCAGAAGTCATTCACTGTGTTCTGTAGGCAGCCTTGAGTAGCAATGTAACTTTTTTTTGGCTTTGAATTGTTGCATTTAGTTTCAAATTCAGGCTAGAGATCAAAACAAATATCAATGAATGATGTGATTGTAAAATGACTTTAATTTGTTTTTAGGAGGGAATACAATAGCAAGCATGCTATGCTCTGTGCCAGTGACAGATTGAAGGAGGCAATAACACTTACCATAATAATATTAGCATTGATATAATCTGAAACTGGTTCATTTGGATCTCCGTCATGTAGAACAACTCTGGTATGATCAACTAGAGGAAGAATAAGTAAACAGCATGTTAAACTGCTGCATTATGTGATTGCTAACTAGTCAACTTGTAATTGGTTCCTTAGTACCAAACAAACTACATGAAGGCCAAGTTTCGCATGTACTTGACTACTTACCATTTCTAATAGCTAAGAAAATGGCCAGATGACTCAACCTTTCCTCTCTCCCTGCTCCCTAGGACAATTATTTAGTCAGTGCTTCATATTTGCAATTAATCTGAATATGAGATATATAAAAAGTATATATAATTATTCTGTCCTGCACCCTACAGCACAAATTAATCCTCTTAAACTTACTAAGCACTAGTGTTGATCACTGAGCAATAGTTTAGCTTGTTGGTGTTTTAATAGAACAGCACTGTACTACTGGCCAATAATGATTAGCTTCCCAGTGAAAGGATACGTGAGTGTACCAGCCCAATGTTAACAGTGAAACAAGAAAAAGAGTGAATACTACTTACAAGGTAAAATGTTTTTGTATCTATTTTTGTTTTTGCTTTCTTGCCGTTGACCCTCTTTACGACTATATAGAAGTTTGCATTCTTGCTGTTGTAAAGTCTAGATGAAAAGGGCACAAACAACTGGTTTTACTAAAACTTGCACCACATTGGGAATGATGAGACAGAGTGCACACAGTGGTGGCTCTCGAGAAAAGTCTGACATTTGACTATCATACTAGACATCATTAGAAAAATGAAATCTCATGCGTCAGCATTCAGGTTGGTTTGATAAGGTTGGTTCAAAGGGTTAAACACACTGAATTAGGAAATTCAAAACAGCAGAGTTACTAGAAATAATATGTGACGACTTTGAAGGCAAAAGCTTACGTCTGGAATCCAAACTTTTGTAAGTCAAGTAGCCCAGCTGGCTGAATAATCATGAGGATTTTATTCAGCTAGTGAATGCATTTGCAAATATATCCTCATTATCTAACAAACGGTAGTTACTCTCCCCACCCACTCTCGAACCCCAACAGTGTTCAAGAAGTTTCTCAAACAGTATTATGCAGCTGGAACCGGCCTCTTTATAAAAGAAGTTGACATCACATTCCTTGATTTCCTGTCTCCATCTGCTGGTGGTACAATATATATTCCAGAATCAGTTAAGGAAGTTCTTCAATATAAACCTGTTTTACGGGAACCATTTCACTATATTTACACCAGGGCCTTTAGAAGCGGCTATCATCTTCACTCTTTTCCTCTTTGTTCCTGAATCACTCCAGTTGGTAGAGAAAATTTCGGAGCCAGGAATATCTCACTGTGGTTTGGGATACGGTATACAGTGGTTGTATTTAACGTTTCTTCCGTTTGAGGGGGAAAATGGGGAATACTGTTGAAACTGGTAATTTACATACAGAGAATCACTCTCAAATCAATAGGCTGTTTTGTTTTGTTTTAAAGGAAGAAACCAGCACCAGATGCTATTAAAAATGTAGAAGGTACATACACTATCGCATAGAGGGGAAGAGACGTCCCCCTTACTCTCTTTCTGGTAAGATGATGATAACGGTAGCTCCAGATGGAGGGGTTGCACCCAAACAAAATAATAATAAATTCCTAAGCAAAGCATACAGATTATACAGCTGTCATTCCAACACTATTTAAAATTAACCTGGAAAATGGCTCAAAGAGTCCCTCTCTGCAGTAGTTTTATTTTAGCATTCCCAAAATGTGAGTGAAGAAGCAATGAATTCAAGGACGAGAGAGTGTTTTATATAAATAGCTGGGGAGGAAGATTTGTACTGCAGTGAGTGTGTTTGACCAGTTATCCCTCACGATCCTGCCATGATCAGCACACTAACACTTGGGGACTTTTGTTTTCTAAATTGCTTATTTCTTTCCCCTCAGTTTAAAAGGGTATAATATAAAAAACTGAATGGGCCAGCTTTGAAATGGATTATTTTCCCCATTTGCAGCCATATCACTATTCACACATCCATTTCTTATTACCACCAAAAGGAACACTGAAAAAGCAACATGCTATGTTGGAAATGTTTACTAGTATTTACTGGGCATAAATTCAGGTATGACATTTTGTTCTACTGCATATAACTGCTTAAGCAAAAACTTTACACTCACATTTGTGGATTCTCCTGAAATTTCTAGCAAGCTGAGTTATGTGAAAGTTTATCCTGGATTCTATTTTTACAAAACCATTGTTGCTCAAAATGCATAGTCGATTGCTTGACTAGACAAATATAGCCAATTTATACTTGAAATCAATAGCAGAACAGTATAGGAAGAAAAAAAGAGTTAATACAATACCAATCTTTCTGGGAAGCAGTTTCTTACAGCGCTGTTCAGGTCACCTTACACAGTAAGTGTGCTTCAAAATATACCCCTAAACCCTCTTATATTTATAACACAATTGCTTACAAATTAGAAAGCACTTTATAGGTCATCTAAGATCCAACCCAGTTTGTACCAGTTCTTTAATTTGTTGTTCTATATCTTTCCCTATCTCTGCTTGGGATACCATATTTTAAACCAGTTCCCTGTGAAGGTACCTGTATTAGGACATAGAACAAATATATCTTGCCTTTGACAGGCTTTATATTTGCTAATGCCAAAAGCTACATTTTGTTTTGCAGAGTGTTGTGGGATATACATCTCTTGACATAAGTGGACAGAACCGTGGGAAGGATATAATACAATTCAGTTAACTGCCCACATGTTGGACGTAATACAATATTAATATGGTATGCCCTACGCCTAACATATATGTATTGGCTAACACCATGTAATTGTAAAAACAATGCAGTCTTCAGTCTAAACCACTGGAAACTTTCTATTGCCATCAAGTATGGTTTTAAATAATCTTTGCAAATTAACTGGCAATTTAAGCAGAGAGTTTTCTTGGGGAACAACTGCATTCAATTTTCTCCATGCAAAGTGCAGTTATTGCAGAAGAGAAAAGCAGGGATTTTCAAAAAAAAAAAAAAAAAAAACCAAAAGGCTTGTCAACATGAACACTTAGCTTACAGCAAGGTGGGATGTGAATCTACCCTACGCTAGCCAGCCGCAGACTAGCTGTCCCTGCTGACGTACGTCAACAGTCTGATCTAGTCCTCTTTGAAATAGGAGTAGATTAAAGTGCAACTATTAATACAGGCCAGCAGAGTCCACACAGACAACTAGACCATGGCAAGCTAGTGCGGGGTAGATTTACTTCCCAGCTTCTTGCGAATTAAATATTTGCGTAGAGTTAGAGCTTGTCTACAAAACGCTACACCACCTACTCCAATGGGAGGGGGTTCTCCTGTCAGCATACGTAATTCACCTCCCCGAGAGGCACTAGCTAAAAATCGATGAAAAATTCTTCTGTCAACCTAGCGCTATCTACATGGAACTTAGGTCGGCTTAACTATGCTGCTCAGGGGTGTGGATTTTTCACACCCCTGACCAGCATAGTTAAACTGACCTCATTTTCTAGTATAGACCAGGCCTCAGATGCCTAAATCCTATCAAATTTCAATAAGAGTTGGGCACCTATCTCCCATAGGCTCCTCTGAAAAAAAAATGACAGTCAAATCCTATAAAAGCATAAACAAAAGTCACTATTTTGACTATTATGTCCAGTGGAGTTGCTAACCAGCCATCTAATACCAAACTTGTTTGTACTTCACTTGTAAGGAAGGGAGTGTCATCTAGTGGTTAGAGTGGGGAACTGGTCATCAGGACTCCTGGGTTCTGCCACTGAAACTATAGTACCTCTGCCTCTTTCTATCCATCAGAAAAAAATCACCTACCACACTGGGATGTCACAAGGCTTAATTTTTTTTGTAAAGTAATTTGAAATCCTCGCATAAGAAGAATTAGAAAAATGCAAAATTATTGTCTCTGGGACTTTCAAGAGAGCCTACAAGAATTCCCACTGAAAGACAACATGAGTTGGTGCCAAAATCCCAGCCGTTCCTGTTAAGCAATGTCTTCCTAAGCCCAGAACAATATCAGCTCAAAACGGGGTGGGAGCCAGTGCTCGGGGTTAAAAGAAAAGGCACACCTTTCAAGCACTCATCTTTGGCCGACGCATGAGAGGAACTGGCAAACTGGAGAAGTTGCAATATCTGGCACAGGAGTGGGGAGCAAGAATAAAGATTTGAGGGGCAAAGGGCCCTAAGCAGCTGGGAAATTGTGGTAAAATTATAGTTCTATCACTGAGACACACCAGCTTTACATTTGAAACATTTAAATTACCTCAAATTCTTCCCAGAAGCCTTGCTTGACTTTATCTGTGGTCTCTGCTAGCTTGCTTAGTTCTCGCACCCGGCTTTCAATCTCTGCAGCATTAATACGGGTTGTATTCAGGGGCTAATCAAGAAAGATATTTTATATTAAACCACAGCACAGCAAACAGAACAGGATAAAGCTAGTTTACACAGATCTCCTGTATTAAACATATTGTATGTAGGTACCACTCAGAGTTTTAGGACCCAGGCTTCACTCCAGATTTTGAAGCCCCACCCCACCCCCTCTTTTTTTTTTTTTTTAAATCAGATTCATGTGGTGGTAGTCACACAGTTTCATGGTTCCAGTTTCAGTGCATTAAGCTTCCTCTCCTCCTCTCTTTTTGACAGGATTTTAAAATCCTTGTAGACCCAGAATTCTCAATGAAGCCAAGGGGAGTTCTAGATGCACCAGAATTAGGTCCAGAGAATTAGGTCCTTTATAGATGGCTAAAAATAACTAGCAGCTTAAATCCAGTCATTGGACCACCCTGAAAGATTAAGATGCTGTTGTAAAAGAGGATGGTAAATTCACTTTTGGTTTTAACGCTGAATGAATGTCTTTCAACACTTTACAGAATGTAAGAAAAAGGTTGAGCTCCCCCCACCACCACCCTTCCCACCTCTATGTCCTGAAGTTAATAAATGTTTATGATCCAAGTTCTAGCATTTACTAAGCTCACCTGCTTGAGCTGTAGTACTGTGCCCAAAGTTTCTACCATGGGGTTCTTCTTATAATGTTCCACTAGATCTGTTAGAGAGTCAAATTTCTCCCCTCCGCCAACATCGTATTTCAGCTCCTTCCAAGAAAGATATTCAAAATGTGCTCATTCATAGCAATGTACACAATAATCAAAATAAAGTCTGCATTAATTACCTCTTTAGAATGTTCAACCAATCACAAGATCCCTTAAATGAGTACTTAAAAACCTATTTAACTATCCCCTGCCATTCCATACTGAAATGATAAAAGATGATTTGCTACAGTCATATTCCACTGAAAAGTTGTAATACATTTCTAATTAGAACATTTTAATGTTAAGGATAACAGTGTCTCTATCTGATACTCACCCCAAGTAGAATACTTGAGGGATACAATCAGAGAATCAGACGTGAATTTGTGAATAAATCAAAACAAAAGCACAACAGAATCTAACATTGGGTCCTGGAACACAGGTATTTGTACTGTAGTCCTTGTTTAAAAAGCAAGTCAGCAATATAATTACTATCTCATCTACCATTAGCATTTATGAGGTCAGCAACAGATCGAGGGCATGGAGAACTCTAACAACTTTATGTCCCAAACTTTCATAAACTCAAATAATTAAACATGTTAAAATGGCTAATATACATAAAGATAAATGTACATAAAGAGCTGCAGACACTTATTATCTTCTAGGTAACAGTCAGCATGGATTTGTGAAGAAAAAAATCAGGTCAAACCAACTTAATAGATTTCTTTTGCAGGGTAATAAGCCTTGTGGATGGGGGGAAACTAGTAGATGTGGTATATTTTGACTTCAGTAAGGCTTTTGATACTGTCTCGCATGAAGTTCTCATAAACAAACTAGGGAAATACAACCTAGATCGGGGTTCTCAATCTTTTTCTTTCGGAGGCCATCCCCGCCTTGCTAAAAAAATTCTACAGCCCACCTGTGCCACAACAACTGTTTTTCTGCATATCCAGTAGATTAAAAGCCAGGGTTGGCATTAGGGGGTAGCAAGCAAGGCAATTCCCCAGAGCCCCACACCACAGAGGACCCCGTGAAGCTAAGTTGCTCTGGCTTTGGCCTCCAGCCCTCAGCGGGGCTTGGGCATCGGCTTTTTGCCCTGGGCCCCAGCAAGTCTAACGCTGTTCCTGCTCTCTGGTTTATTTTGGCAGATCCCCTGAAGCCTGCTCGCGGCCGCCAAGTGGGCCCCGGACCCATGGTTGAGAACCACTGACCTAAATAGAGCTCCTATAAAGGGGTTGCATAACTGGTTAGAAAATCGTTCCCAGAGAGTAGTTATCAGTGGTTCACAGTCATGCTGGAAGGGCATAACGAGTGGGGTTCTGCAGGGATCAGTTCTGGGTCTGGTTCTGTTCAATATCTTCCTCAATGATTTAGATAATTGCTTGGAGAACACACTTATAAAGTCTGCGGATGATACCGAGCTGGGAGGGGTTGCAAGTGCTTTGGAGGAGAGGATTAAAATTCAAAATTATCTGGTCAAACTGGGGAAATGGTCTGAAGTAAACAGGATGAAATTCAATAAGGACAAATGCAAAGTACTCCTCTTGGGAAGGAACAATCAGTTCCACACATATAAAATGGGAAATGACTGCCTAGGAAGGAGTACTGCAGAAAGGGATCTGAGGATAGTGGATCACAATTTAAATATGAATCAACAGGGTCTCACTGTTGCAAAAAAAGTAAACAGCATTCTGGGATGTATTAGCAGAGGTGTTGTAAGCAAGACATGAGAAGTAATTCTTCCACTCTACTCCACGCTGATTAGCCTCAACTGGAAATAGTGTGTCCAGTTCTGGGCGCCACGGTTCAGAAAAGATGTGGACAAATTGGAGAAAGTCCAGAGAAGAGCAACAAAAATGATTAAAGGTCTAGAAAACATGGGGTTTGTTTAGTCTTAAGAAGAGAAGACTGAGAGGGGACATGAGAGCAGTTTTCAAGGACATAAAAGGTTGTTTCAAAGGAGGGAGAAAAATTGTTCTCCTTAACCTCTGAGGATAGTACAAGAAGCAATGGGCTTAAACTGCAGCAAGGGCGGTTTAGGTGGGACATCAGGAAAAGCTTCCTAACTGTCAGGGTGGTTAACCACTGGAATAAATTGCCTAGGAAGGTTGTGGAATCTCTGTCATTGGAGATTTTCAAGAGCAGGTTTGACAAACCCCTGCAGGGATGGTTTAGATAATACTTAGTCCTACCTTGAGTGCAGGAGACTGGACTAGAAGACCTCTCGAGGTCCCTTCCAGTCCTACGATTCTATGATTCTATAAATAAAGGCAGGAAATTACCTTGAAATTTTGACGGCATTTACTGAATGCACAGCCAAAAAACACAAAAACCTCTAGCAGGCACTCTCACTCAGTTGCACCATTTCCACCCCAAATTCCTGATTTCTCTATACTAGGCATGTGGGAAGGGTTGGTTTTGCTTTTTTTAAAGACAAATAAAAGTATTACAAAAACTGTATTTTCTAAAAAAGGATTAAAGTACTTTCAACAGATTTGACCCTTTAACACCGATACTCAGGCACACATTAAAATGTTTTGAGAATAAAAATAGCCATCAAGAATTAATCCTGGCATCAGATACTTTAAACACATTCTTTAGTAAAGGCAAACTACCCTACCTGAAGTTTAAACTGTAGGACAAGGTTTCCCTGAATTAAATATTTACTGTATTTTGTTTGTTATTATGGAAAGAAAGACAAAATAACCAGCCTCCAGAGTACAGCTACAAACCCCCCACACACACACCTGAATGGATTCTGAGATCTATTATATAAAAAGAGAAGTAGTAAGACAAGACTGCAACAAACTTAAGAGAGATTCATGAATGTGAAAGGCTACATCAGCAGAGGCTTTGAGACAGACTCTTGATGCAACCAAAGAGAAACCTCTTAGAAGCTCCTCAGCAATATAGATATGCTATGGCACGATTCAGTGAAAAAAAGAAAATACTAATAGAATTCTTGAAATTAGCAAAGAAGACAATTTGAGCAAACAAATAATATGCTGTACATACAGCTCCGTCTGACCAAAATCAGTGGACTGAATAGTATTGAGAAGTCTGTAATGCCTCTCCTGACAGAATAAGCATGCAAACCAGGAAAGAAGCCTTTACAGTCAAGAAGTTCCGGCTTTGTTGTACCTGGCACCGAATCATGACATGGGTCACTTTCGATTTCCCATCATTACTCTCGCCTTTATCATCTCCTGTCCGGACTGAAAGAACAAAGTCTCCTGGGTGGCTTTGACTCTCTCGCACAAGGAAGCTTCCATGTTTTCCTTTTTCTGTTAATAACTTTTCAGCTTCTTTTCCAGAAAGGTGCCCGTGAAACCACCTTAAATTTACAATAAAATAAATAAATAAATATAGTTGCCCTTCTCCTCACTGTACCCATGACTGGGCCCACCTGGCTTAAACATCTATAACAAGCCAAAATGTTCATACTAAACTGAGGTCTCAAGGGCCACAAGTGTTGCTAAAGGTACCCAAAAACCTAGCAAAGTACAGACTTAGAAAAAATATGAATTGAGAGGGCGTGTGTTCGCACATACAGAAATACTTCAGAAGTAATAAAACATTATGCACAAAACAACTCTCAAAACAGAACTTGCATACACAGAAAACGGATTAAGATACTTCAATTCTTATGCATTTAAACCTTGGAAGAATGCCACCATTGCTTAATAAAAATCTATACAGATCACAAGAAAGAAATCCCAAGAGAAAAGTCAGCAAGAACTGAAGTGGGTTCTAATAAAATTTCAGTTACTGCAATTAGATACCTCAAATTTCTCTTGTATTTTTTGCCATTGTTTATTTTATGCACTTGCATGATTTCAGTGCTCTTATGTTAACAGAATGTATCCATAGTGTCTAAGGAAAACTATTTCATCAGACCTTATGATGGCGTGGTTCTATTATTTTTCCCTGCTTTTCACTTCTGAGAATAAACTGACATCTACTGGCCGTAATGCTGAATAATGGGTCAAGACTAATTAATTCCAGTTTCCAAAAAGAACTACATTCATTTCTGAAGAGTTCCTTCGCTATACTTCCTTAGTAAGTATTCAAAGTCTGAGATCCTACTGATCAGTGCTGTCTTGTTAAAAATGTCAGTTTCAGCAATCTGTGTATTTGCATTTGACTTTTGTTTTCTTAAACCCACATACAATACAGGGTTACCAGGATAAAAATATGCTCTGAAATATATATTGAAGTCACTGCAGTAACACAAATAATTCTCTGAAGCTTTTGCAACCAATGAAATTTTCCAAGAAGGATCGGAAAGCGGGTTGTGTAGTTTACTTTGTTTTTGTTTTAGTTACTGCAACGTATAGGGCCTATCCTCTCCAGTCCAGATTCTCCCACCCTTACTCAAGTTGAGTAATAGCTTATTTTGCAAGTAGTGCCACAGAAAACAGTTGGACTACTTGCAAGGTAAGGTACTGCCACCCTTACTTACACTGAGTAAAAGCAAATTTTTAAGGTTAATAGGAATTACATGCATACGTGGAAAGGAGAATGGACTCCTTCATATTTTTCACCACTATTTTTCTCTCTCACCTTTCAGATGTAGGATCAGCACAATTCAGTGGATATTTTAACTCTATTACGTCTCCATTCTTTTCTTTGAGCTGCCCATGGTGTTCCATGTAATACTGGACTAACTCAGCCAACGTGGCAAATTTTTCTCCTCCATACAAGTCGTAGTAGTCTCCTGTGTTCTGGATCTTGATGTGCGTGACAGCTCCATTTCGCCTAAATGTTTATTACACCAAAAAAAAAGAAAAGAAAAGAAAAGAAAAAGAAAAAGACAACTTACACAAGTTCGCCAATTTCAAACCAATCACTTTAAAATATTCCACTCTACTAGCTTGGAAATTTTAGTAGATTAGCTTTATATGTCAGTCACCTTCCAGCAGATGAAATGCAGCATATCTAAATTACTGCATACTGTGAGTGAAGCAACTATACATCTAATAGCAGGGCAATGAAACAGCATCAAGGATTACAGGAAGAGGAAGTGGTTGTTTAACAGTCAGTACAGAAATAAGATTTTTTTCATTCCATAATTACTTAATGGCTCCACTGAACCACAACAGTCTTCATGAGCCCACAGGGTACATCTACACTGCAAAAGACGACCCACGGCAGCAAGTCTCAGAGCCCGGATCAGCTGACTCAGGCTTGTAGGGCTCAGGCTAGAGAGCTAAAAACAGTGTCAACGTTCGGGCTTGGGCTGGAGCCCAGGCTCAGAGACCTTCTCCCTCCCTGGGTCTCAGAGCCCAAATGTCTAGACTGCTGTTTTTAACCCTGTAGTGTGAGTCCCACAAGCCTGGGTCAGTTGACCCGGGCTCTGAGACTCGCTGCCATAGAGGTTTTTTTGTTTTTGCAGTGCAGATAGACCCACATTGTCCAATAGAAGCTGCACAGACCTCCTGTCCTCTATATGCAATTCTCATGACGGAGGGAAGTCTTCATCATCCACAAGATGCCGCATTAGGGGTTCTGTGCTACCACTTTCTTCAGAGTGGAGTCCAGCTCTGCCCGGTATAGCAGTCAGGCTCTAGGAAAGGCTGGACAGACTCCAACTGTCACATTCAAGGAGCAACTCAGACATCCTAACATGGTTCCCCAGCATGGGGATTTCCCTTAAAGACAGGTCTGCTCCTTACAATCAGTCAAGGATAGCCATTTATGTAAGCAATTAGCCTCTACCTCCACTAATATCAATGAAGAGCAGAGATCAACGGCCATCATAAGACTGCCCTAGGTAGGACTTAAATGGAATTCTCAGTCAGGAAACTTCAGCCGCCCCTCCCCCCCTCCAATGCATAGATCTTTGATGAGGTCTCCTTCCCTTGACTCAGCTCCACTAAGACTACCTTAAAATCTAAGGCAACAATGAAGTGTCAGACATGCCCTTTTCCCCTTCCCCATCCCCACATTGTCTCAGAGGACACGTACTCCAGAAGGCGCATTTTAGAAGCTGGAATACATGAGGAGTTGCCTTTAAAAACTTGTTCATTTCTCCTAACAAACGAGATTACCTCAATATTTCCTTATTCTTGTTATAGGAAAGTATCTTGAGTGTGTGTGGAATGATCTCTTTCTATTTGACAAGCCACCATCCTAGTCTCATTCAAATCCCCCTCACTTCTTCTGCAATCCCTAAGAAGTGAGACATTACAGAGGGAAGAAAAATTATGTTATTCCCTCCTTTGGATTTTCTCCATGAGCCCTTTCTCGTATGGGTTTTTAGGGGGTGGGCTCCTTGGGGCAAAGACTATATTTGCATGCTGTGTTGTACAGTGCCAAGCACATTTTTGGCATTAAGTTACACTGCAAATATCTATATAAGGTAACTGGCAAGTTTTTAAGTACTATCAGTGTAGCTAACGGGGTGATGAGGGGGAGAAGAGAAGACAGAATGCAGTATAAAGGAGCACAGATCTTACATGCATGATCTTGCTAATGCCGTCAGCTCTGCTACTTTTTGGACAGGAAGCCTAATGGATTTCTTTAAAAGGGTAGGGAATGGAGAAATTATGAACTGGCTGCCATTTCACCTCTACCTTTCTGGCTCACTACAGAGCCAGGATCCACAGCCTTCCAAGCTCTGCACAACTTGGAAAACCAAAGACATTTGGGTTCCTATGCAGAAGAAAATGTAAAACTATCAACATAACAGACTCAGAAGTCAGAAATAGAGAAGAACATGTAGATCACAAAAGTCTCATCTCTCTACCCAAACAGGATTGCTCTCCACAGAACAATGGCAATTGGAAACTTCTGTATGTTTGGGCCAAGTGGGTATTAAGGACAGAGCCTCTCAAACACTTAACTTACCGAACAGAAAGTGTAAAATCTCCTGGGTTACTTTTACTGGGCCGGGCCAGAAAGCTGCCATCAACGCCTCTTGTCAGCAGTAAATTTTCTGCCTCCACTCCAGTAATATTCGGGTGAAACCATCTACGCAAGATAAAGAAGAAAAATAATTTAAAACCAGAATCTCTCTTTAGCTGATGCCACATTGCCACACAAATATCAGATAACATTAAAATCACTGGATGCAATATTGGATTTTAAAGAATTTTGTTATGCTTTGAAAAAAATCATCTCAAAAAATGTCAATGTAATTCTAACTTGTACTTTTCGTGTCACCAGTTAAAAGTAGGTTTTCTTCTACATATCGCGAAGATCCTCTGATAAGAGATGCCATATAAGTGGAAGTACTATAGCCACACCATTGGAAACTGTTTATTTCAGAGGAGACATGATAAAAAGTATATAAAACAAATGGTATAGAGCAGGGAAGTCAGGCACTCATATTTATCCTCTCATAAGACAACAGCAAAGTCACATTCAATGAAACTGAAAGACAACTAATAAGAACAAAAACACGCACTCCTCACCACCAACATACACACAACTTGCGGAACTCGATGCCACTGGATTCCATGGAGGTCTACAGCTTATTAGGACTGAAGAAAAAATTAGACATAAGAATACTGAAAACATCCAAAGTAGCATTAAGACAGTTTTATTTAAAAAGTAAAAATAAAACAAAACCTCATGCTTCAGGGCATAAAATCGATCACCAACTGATGACGGGGGTCAGGAAGAAACTTCCCTTGTGGACAAGTTATTCCACAATTGTCCAAAATATAGCTTTCTTACACCTTCCACTGAAGCATCTGGTACTGGCCACTGCCAGAGATTGGCTACCTGACTAGATGGAGCAATGCTCTGATCTGGTCTGTCAATTCCTATGGTCCTAAAATATCACACTCTTAAAATACAAAACACAGAGGAACATCATATTGGTTTTCACCACCCACAAGCAGCCTCCTGAATGACCAAAACAGTGGACCTCGCCGGAGGAAAACCATATATGGCCTATATCTATAACTAAAGAGTTCAGCATCACCACCTATGGCATTACATTTCAGCAGACTTATTTGTAGTGATTTAGTTAACAAGTCCATGTTTCCCGTATCATCGCACAAGTTTTATTCCTCTGCTGCAATACAGAAGTAATGCAACATTAAGATGGCCAACAACTCTACTGCCCACAAACACCTGTCAGGGATGGTCTAGATAATACTTAGTCCTCCCGAGGTCCCTTCCAGTCCTATGATTCAGGTAACTGGAAATGATATCCAGGCACAAGCTTTGTGAACTAAGGAGAGACTAGGATTATTATACTATCAATGCAATCAACTGAAGAGAAAATCTAAGGTTTGCATCAGCCCTCACTATCCATTATCTCCCTCTCCATCAGGGCTCCCCTGTACAGGCCAAAAGATGCTCTCTCTCACAAGGAAGTGAGCTAGGGAAATATAGGTTGGAAGCTGAATCAATACAGACATGTATAGTAAAGACACATCAAAATTGCACACATACGAATAAGATCAGCTCCTTTGCCAAAAATTCAGAAACAAAGATAATACTAAAAAAACAAAACAAGACACTTTTTAGATGAGTTCACCTTCATGCACAGACTGAGCATGGAAAATTTCTACCAAAAGGTGTTCCAGAAAGTTACAACAGAAACTTAATTATAGCTGTAAATATCTACTATTTCAATTACCTTTTGGACCAAAGCATAAGTCTGCCCCAGTTGTACCAGGGGAATCAATGGAGAAACAATACACAATCAGATGTCTGAGGAGAGTTCCCAATTTAACCAGACATGTTTTAAAAGCTGAGAAACTAAAAGCAAGACTGTATCCACTGCCACCCAGCTGGCCAAGACAGAACACAGAACAAAATACAGTACTGTCACAGAAATGCAAAATGCTGGGCAAACAGTGTGCAACCATTTGACTCCAGTGGCTTTGCCAAACTACTTTCTTGGGTTTTATTTTCACCTCAACTCTTGAAATTAAAGTCTTCCTAGACATTTGAAAGGCTTCATTATTTTTGTAACTGCTATAAATCATGCACCCCTGGACATATGCACTTTGATTATAGACTTACACAGCATATCTGAGAGAAAGCAGCAGAATCCACTGCTCTTGAAAAAACCCAGTGAGTTTTTCCCCTGAGTAAAGCAAAACATCACAGCAATACAGACACTTGGCTGCTTGGCAGAAATCTGCTGTTACACTTATAAAAATACTATAACTAAAAATGTACATAGCATTTCTGATTATTCCCAACATAAATCCACATTTCACAGTAAGCTGCCATAACAGAAAGCTGTGCAAGTGCATGTTTAAACATAGGGCATCTCTTTGATTGGCAGCTTAAATTGAGAAAGACTTATTATTCCAATAAAGTAATACTCCATACTCCCTACTCCGGCAAATTTTTCCTAAAGAATACTCTGGACACTTTTAGAGCTTCCAAAACAGCCAAGTCCCTAACAGAGTCAGTCTAGCTAATATACCCAGGGAAATTAGAAGTAAAGGTGCACAAGTGCAACTTGAAAAGGAAGTAATTCTACATGGGAACCTTAGATCTGTCTGTGTATATCCTATCTAACCAAGAGAACCCCGTTCAGAATATTGCACCTTTAGCAGAGCCACCAAAAAAATAAACTACTCTGGGTATAGCTCAAACCAGGAAAATGTAAGTAAAAATCCAACTACAGTACTTTGAGTTTATCACAACAGACAAGAGTTAATCAATTGACAGATAATCTTACATTTATCCAATGCTCATGATCCTGAAAGACCTCAAAGCTCTTCAAACTATAAATATGCAATACCACTGAAATGTAGCTGCTTCTGGGCAGTAACCAATCAGCACAACAGCGAGACATGCATTTTGGCTAAGAAAATTGGGGAAAACGTCTACTCTTCCCTAAGGCTTTGGCTACACGGGCGCTGTACAGCGCTGCAACTTGTTGCGCTCAGGGGTGTGAAAAAACACACCCCTGAGCGCAGCGAGTACAGCGCTGTAAAGCGCCAGTGTAATCAGTGCCTGCAGCGCTGCACGCTCGCTCGCAGCGCTGCAAGCTATTCCCCTCAGAAAGGTGGAGTACATACAGCGCTGCGAGAGCTCTCTCGCAGCACTGGCGGCACGACTACACCTGCGCTTCACAGTGCTGCCGCGGCAGCGCTGTGAAGTCCTGAGTGTAGCCAAGCCCTAAGAGTCATGGGATCTTCAAAGCCCACTCAGGACCTCAGCTTTCCTCATCTCCTTTGAAAAATACACACAGTACGTGCATGATATTCAACATAGTTACCTTGAAAGGTTGAAGAGAGTAAAGCCTGTTAGCTGGATTGGCAAGTTTCTACCATCACCAACTAAACCCAGCAACATAACCTGACTGTCTGCTACCCACTTTCACCCAATTAAGTAACTGATAACTTTAACCTCTTCTGGACCCCAGATGACCACATTTGCTTAGAAAAGAGGAATCTATGGTTAACACATAGTGTGTATTATGTGGACTGTGGATTATGAAAGACGGACTTAACCCACACTGGTGACCAGCCATTAAGTGGCAACAGGATGACAGACAAGATGACCCTGCAAAACAAAAACAAACAAAAAAAAACAATAACTTAGGTCAGAGGGATTGAATTAAAGATTATATGGACCAAGAGCTAGACTTTTTAAAGTATTTAGATGCCAAAAGATAGAGGCAGGCACCTAGTACAATTTTCAAAAGCAGCTATCTTTAGACACCTTTAAACGTCTGGTCCTAAATGTGTACAACTAGACTAAGCAGCTTTACAAGTACCTGGAAGGTGTAAACTGCAAGAAGAATTTTATGTGGTATACAGGGAGACACAGGGATAGAACGAAGATGAAATTAATAATGGGAAAATTTTGCCTGAATGTCAAGAAAAGTTTCCTGATGGGGAAATGTATTAATCTTTGGAATAGTCTGCCAAGAGAAGCAGTGCAAGCCGCATTGCCTGGGATTTTAATAACCAAACTGGACTGGATGCTAGACAATGTACTCCAAGGAACAATCTGGCTATGTAGGTTTCCCACAATCACACCCCACTATATAACTTCTACGAGAAGCAATAACTTCAAAACATTGCCAGGCAGGAGTTTTTAATGTATGTGGGATTTAAGTGAAGATTTTATTGAACTTTAGTTATAATTACATGAAAAAGAGAAGCATAGATACAGGTATGTGAACATATTGGAATCAATCCTACAGGCATGCCACATGCAGAACTTCCATTAACTTCACTGCAAGTTTACACACACACACACACACACACACACACTACTTGCAACACCTGGTCCTCCAAGTACACAAATATACATACCACCACATTACTAGTTAGACACATCATGTAAAGTTACATGAAGATAATACATCTCAGTGAACAGAAGGGACCCTAATATAACATATTTGAAAATTGGTTATGGAATCATGCAAGAGATTATGAAAGGAGGATCTTTCTTCCTATAGCCCACCAAAGCTGGGGTTTGGGACCCAAAAAGGTACATCCAGGAAAGTGACCAAGTTTTTGCACATGTTGTAACTTCTGTTCTAATGGTAACTGGTTCTCCTGCTTGCTCACCCTTGTATTTTTGGCTTTGAGTAGGAAGATGCATTTGTCAACCACCCCAAATAGAAAGAAATGGGGGTGTTAGTGATCTATGTTAAATGGTTCCGGACCGGTGATCAGGATAACCTCATTTGGCATATTGCCACCACATTTGCGCTTTTGCACCACGCTGGCCACATCCTTTCCAACACTGGTGGGAGAGCACAGAGGATTGCACAGACACAGACAGGAGTAATATAAACCCTATAGAGGATTTTCACTTACGTTTCCTTTCATAGGAATGGAATGCATTTTAGATTTTTTTCTGCTTTCCTTTGCTAGCTCTGTTCTAAGCAGACACAGGAGTTACTCCTAGTGTAAAATTGACCAAGAGCTTAGAATACAATCAAAAACCAATACATAGCAACATATTCTATTTATGACCACAATGAGAACAGAGGGTTTAATGTTCCCCAAAGCATGATTTAATAGTTTCAGCCACACAGCATTCTACTTGGCATTTTACAATAAGGCAAAAATGCTAGTGGAAAGATAACCAATGAGACAGTCAAACATCACTTACAACAAGGACAATGGGGATAAGTAGAAGGCCTTTTCCAAGAGTGTGTGTGTGGATGGGGATAGATAGATAGATAGAGGGGGTGGATGGGGATAGATAGATAGAAGGGAACATGCCCTTGTTTCAGATAAAGAAATATTCTGGAGAATCAGGGTATGACTGTACAAAAGCCCTTGGCAGAACTCAGAAGGTTTAGGACATCCTTGAATCACACACTACATTAACAGTGTATTTCTCTTTTCTGATTAGAGTTTGAATAGTCAGCAAAATTTTGGGGGGAGGGAGAGAGAGGAGCATAGTATCGATTTACCACCTTGAAAAGAGAAACAAAATCAATATGATTCTCCATTTCATGATTGGGCTACTCAGATCTCCGTTTTGACTGCAGAACAGATTAGAGTGCTTCTGGGTTTTGGCTGACACAACTAGACAGATCGGGAAAGCGGTGACTTTTAGTTTAATTATTCCTACTTATAGGCTCACTGGTTTGTCTGTATTTCTAATCTTTATTCACTCTCTCTCATGAACCCCTTTTAACTTCTGAATGGGCTAAGAGGACTAATTCTCAAGAGTCAGTCAGTGAGCAAATACTGTAAAATGGGCACTTAACTAATGCAGGCATATGCATTTTAGGCTTTATTTTAAAAGGGGGGGTGGGAAAGCATCACTGAAACTGATATGAAAAGAAATACTTAAGATTTCACCCCCACCCCCATTTCAATTTTAAAATTTCCCTCCCACTTTAAATATCTACCCAAGCTGCTGGAGATCCACACACAATAATATGGTGCTAGGAGGGAAGAGAACCCTGAAATGAAATTGATAATCTAGCTTCATCATTCTAAACTGAAAAAGAAAAAGTAAACAGACAGCATAAAGCAAATCAGATTTTTAAAAATACTGTCAGCTTTCATAATCAAAGGAATTAAATGCAGGTAAAAAAGAGTGAATAAAAGAAAATAAATGGGAAATGTACTGACAAAGGATAAACAAGAGTCTTCTACAAAGTAAAAATGAGATGCAGAAAGACATACACATCTGCAATAAACTCAAATTTAACTGAGTTTTTCAAATGCTAAATCCAGCAATATTGCAGGTCTTTGGAAGTAGATAATGTTTTCACCCCTCAGCGCAGAGAGAGCGGAGCCCTGCTAAACTACACGTATCGTATAGGCCACCTAAAACATTAGCCTGCACTTAGTAATTGTAGAAGCTGATTCACGGTTTAATGCCCAAATCCGCACACTCAGTAATGCATCTGTTGCTAATGCCCACTGCCACACGGGGTGAATTCTCCAGATCCGGGAATGCCAGACGGACACTTTACTGGGTCACTGAATAAATTAAACTGTGATCTGCAGGGGGAGGGCCCCTGCCTACACCAAAGAACACCCGGCATGGGGGGGGGGCTGCTGCCCTTTAATTACCCGCAGCAGAGAGCGGCCCCGCACCAGGGGGGAGGGGGGCTCGCCCTGCCCCGGGGGAGTCTCTGCCGCCCACCGCCGGGCCCTTTGCTCCAGGGGAAGATGGGGCCCCGCCCCCCACAGTGAAAGGGGCAGGTGGCCCCGGCCCCCTCGCCTCACCTCCGCGATGTCATTTTCCCCCGCGGCGCCTGCAGCTGCCCGTCCCCCCGAGTCTCGGCCTCTCACTGGGTGGGGGGGCCTCCCCCGGCGGGACGCGGCCTGGGGGAGCGTGAAAAGCAGCCGCAGCCAGGCCGCGGAGACACAGAACCCCGGCGCAGCCTGCCACGACGTCATCCGTCCGCGACCGGCCCAGCCTCCATGGGTGGGGGCGGGGCGAGCTTGCGAGGCGCGCGCTCGGCTGCCTGGCCTGGAGCACTGCGGGCTGCACGGGGTGCATGCATTGAGGGCTGCATTTCCTTATCCCAGGAACTCCGCTGGCACGAGGGATCTGCATGGAATGATGGCTGGATAGTTTAGAGGAGCTCTGCGTGCACCCATAGGTGCATCTTCTGAGCACTCTCTGCGTGCACCGGATCAGCTTTTAAATGTCTCATGGGAACACATGGTACTTAAAGGAGCACCTTCCATCTAAATCTTTTACAAACATGATCTGAGGCGACACTGTTAACTTGTTTTTAATGACTGTTTTCAAAAAAATTAGTTTGCTGATCGAGATCCTTTTTTAAACAGTGCTATTTAAAACAAAAAAAAATCCTCTTACAGAAATAGAAGGCATCTTACTCCCACGCTGGAGTCATCCTACTGCTTGAGAAGGGAAGCGCAACTAACCATCAACAAGATACTTTACTATATTCAAAATGCTCTCAAAAGTTCAAAGAAACAAACTTAAAAAGAAAAGAAATGTCTCTGATCTCTTTCATTTATAGTTGGGGGTTACACATAAGAGTAGGTACAATTTTTGTCTACAATTGTGTTTTTCAAGTCAATAGTGTCACCTTAAGTAACCTTTATAAAACTCTGCGAAGTAGCTATTTGACATAATATGCAGACGGGGAAACTAAACCATATAGAACCATGACGCTGACATGTAGGTTTATTATTAATCAAGACCCCAATTCTGCAGATTTACACAAACTTTACTTTTACAAGTTCCAGATAGTGAAATTAAACACTTAGTTGTTTGCTACATTGCGGGGGGGGGGGGGCTTAAGCCATCTGCAGAACCAAGAACAGAACTCATAAGCCCTGTAACTACTCAACACATCACATACCTTCTTCTCCAACCCCAGCCAAGATAGAATCCAGTCAGTCCCACTCGTGACCAACCTCCACTACCTCGTTCTATAACCAGAGGGCGAGAGTGTCCTCCCTTTGACCCAGATCTTGACCCTCCTCCGCTCCGTAGAGAGCTATAGGCAGCCAGAAACCGCTATAGGCCACAGACTACATCTCCCAGCGTGCCCCGGAGTGGACGGGGTGACGTCAGACGCCGGACTCGCTTTAGAGCCGGGTTCCCGGATATTGCTCCCTTTCCCTTCTAGGAAGGTAAGAATGGCGGAGTGGCGGCGCTTATTGCGGGGGAGTAGCAGTTACTATCTGCCACCATCTGCCGTGAGGAGGCCCCGAAGGGCCCGCGGGTCCGGCTCGGTGGCTCCGGGGGGCCCGGATACATGCGGGGGGGCACGTATGTGCGGGGTTCGCGGGCCCCGGTAACTCCGGGGAGCGTAGGCCGCGGATGGCCCGCTATGGGGACTGTGTGGCTGGGGATCCGGCAGCCACCGTAATGGATTGAATAACTCCTCGGGTGGGGGGTGATCCTAGGAGCCCTCTTCCCTGGGCGGTGACCAGACTCAGCCGGAGCAGAGGTTGGGAGCCTGTAAAGTGCAGCCCCAGCCCGGCTTGAAGCCTTTGGTCCGAAACGTATGAGGACGCTCCAGCCAGAGGCAGATCGTATCGTGTGGGTGGTGGGCACACATAGGACGGAGATTCTTCCTTCGCCTCCAGTCTCTGCTCCCTGCGGTAAATCATATCTGAGCCTGGCCACCTTGGGGACTCTGTCTAGGGCATGTAAAAGCCCCAAATCACCATGTGGTTTTGGCCTTGGGCATGAGAAGTTGGTTATTGCCCCTCTCTCCACTTCGCTCTATGGGCTGTCATGCAGTTGCAGCCCCAACTTGTATTTGCATTTTTCTCTTCCCTGGGCTCTCTGCTTTAGTACTTTTGGACATGGTCAGGTATCTGAATTGTATCACCTGTATTTACTACATACGTGGCCTTGTGTTACAAGCGAGATGCAATGGATGTGGTGTCCTGTGCATCTTGATTAGGCTCTGTGTAGTTTAGGTGGCTTTGATGCAAAAGATAGTACAGTAAACATAGCCGAATAGTCTCAAGACCACTGTAGGAATACCATGGATATTTTAAGTATAATTTGCTTTTGTTTTTTGCAGCCGTTACATTTTTTCTGTACAGTTTCTTTGTTTAATGTGGCAATCACTAATACTTTATTTTGATATTTGGTAGATGGCAGGCGAGAAGAAGGCAGGTGAGAAGAAGGCAAAGAAGCCTAAAAAGCACCATGCAAGCCGTAACCCAGTGCTGGCCCGAGGAATTGGGAAATATTCCCGATCAGCGATGTATGCCAGAAAAGCCATCTACAAGCGCAAGTATGATGCGCCAGAAACAAAGGTATAAGGGGAATGAATTTCGATGTTTAACTAATTAGGTTGTGTCTCAAACTTTCATAAGTTAACTTGTCTGAAATTTTTTTTTGGTTTGTCAATAGATAGAAAAGAAAAAGAGAGAGAAAGCACCTGCTACCCTCACAAAACCAGTTGGGGGAGATAAGAATGGAGGCAACCGTGTGGTAAAAGTTCGTAAAATGGTAAGAATAGATTAGTGGAAAAAACTAACTAAATTGCACAAGCAGAATTTTGCTCCTGCAAAACACTGAGTTACAGAGTTGCATTGATGTAGATGACAAGAGAATATGCTCCCTATTCTGTATTGAAAAATTTCCTTAGATAGTGCTGCTATTGATGTACTTCTGGGCTATAAGACAGTATAATCTCCACATAGGTTGTCTGTATAGCACTGTAAAACTGTTATGTAGGTACTCGCATTTAAGCTAGTGACTTATTAATGGAGGGGGTTTGAAAAAATGGGGTGGGGAGTAAGTCTTGCTTTTAAAAAGATACGCATATCACATCTTTATATTTATTGTGGCTTTTGTGTTGCAATATTCTAGAACAGGTGTTCCGTAACTGGTGCATGCATCACTGATGCTATGGGAGCTTGATGTTCCATACATTTACTTCACAATAACTTTTTTATTAAAGAAAGTGGCACACTTAACAATAAAGCTGGAGAGCAGCTGTTCCAGGCAAACTAGGAACCTTTTCGTTCACACCCACAGTGTTCACATGGGGGAGCTACAGCACAGCACTGCTATTCACACCTCTGTTGGGCAGTGTAGACGTGGCCTGAATCAGAGAATGTGTACAGTTGGCTTCTGGGTGTATATTACTGGGCTAATTGCCTGTTGACATGTAAGGGAGACTACTGCATGCAGCATTAAGGAGTTTCCCATGGGAAGATGCTGACAACCTCCATGATGGACTAGGCCCATTGTTTGAATGGGCCTAGGCCTATGAATGAGCAGCACAGTAGGGCTCCTCTGGCGTCTCTGTAGTGAATTGTAAATACAATCACAAATAACATACATTTACTGTATTATTTTTTCTCTGTTGTGTAACTGATTAGCTATCTGATGCAAAATGCAACATCGTGTACCTAACATGTATCACTCAGAAGTGCCAGTTTCTGTAAAATGCTAGCCTGCAGCAAAGTGAATCCTGTGCACAACAGAGAAACAAACAAATCTAAAGTGGGATAGGGTGGAAATGGCCTTTCAGGAAAAATAGTCTTCCCATGAGAGAAGAGGTGTTGCATCCACTAAAAGGGGAAGGATCAAAACTCAGATTAAACTGTTTTCGCTAAATTCGCTGATGGAATAGTAAAAGTGTAGTTTTGGCTAATAATTTGCTGCTTTTTCTCTAGCCTAGATATTATCCAACTGAAGACGTTCCTCGCAAGCTCTTGAGTCATGGCAAAAAGCCCTTCTGCCAACACAAGAGGAAACTGCGGGCTTCTATTACTCCAGGAACTGTTCTGATCATTCTCACTGGTCGCCACAGAGGCAAGGTAAAGGAGAATTGTCTTTCATATATCCTTCCATGCCACATCTGCTCTTCAAAATATTGGCTTGGCTGGTCTGTTAGAAGTTTCTGTATGCTCTGCAGAGCCTGTGATGCCATAGCCCCCTATTATAAATGCAGCATATACCAACAGAAGGAGTTTTTCGGTCAGTGCTAGGGGTGGGGGTTTGCCCCGCACCCCGACTGACAATTTATACATTGATGTACCTAGAAGTGTAGACCATGCCTTGCTTATACCACTGTGATAGGTAAAGAATTGGAGGGACTTGCAGTTGATTGCCAGACTTTACCCAATATAAACCCATGTAACTTACAAAAGGGGCTACTTAGGAATGAAATTGTTGGGTCCCAAGCCAGTTCCTGTTCCAGTTTTTTAAACTAGACAATTAAACATAGTCCAGCTCCTTAGGTTTCTAGTTTGGTTTCCCTAACCATTGGGAATGGGTCCTGTCAAATTAGAACAGTCTTTGTTCTAAAGTGTGGTGGATTTGGTACTGCTATGCCTTTTGCCTTTCTGGCTAAAGTGTGTCTCTCCTCCTTTGTAACTTTTTGTACAAAAATCAGGTCCTGATATTTTCTCAGACATCAAACTGCATTTAGCATTGCTGTCTCAGACTAATGTTGTGTTTGGTTTTCAGCGTGTGGTCTTCCTGAAGCAGCTTGCTAGTGGCCTGTTGCTGGTAACAGGTAAGAAACTTTATTCACTCAAGTCTCTTGAATTCCTGTTGAATTCATTGTAAGTCTGTCCAGGCAGCCTGTCTTCAGACTCTACCATGATTGCCATTGTTGTACTTGTCTGGGAATAGAAATTTTTCTGACAAACCTGAGGTACCCATGACATGACTGTTAGAAGTTCTGATATCATTCAGTCTTCCAATGCTAGAAACACTGGATAGCACTGGAAATCTGAGAGAGGGAGTGAAGTGCCCTTCCTCTAGCAAAAGAGGGTACCTCATTGGCAGTACCAATAACTTGCAGTTAAGCCTGTGGAGCTAACACATTTTTAATGAAGTATCACTGTGCTTTAACATCTGAAAATACTGACAACGCAAGGAAGCTCTTAGCATTATCAGAAGTCTTGAGAAAGGCGTCTCCTAATTTTCTTTATTAGTTCAGATTTTAGTAGGTGAAGCCAACTGTCCTCTGCAAGAACACAACCACTTCAAACTAATCATCCTAATGGAGAGTGACCTTCCTTTGAGTGTAGCTAAGGGGGTACTATTTCTCCAGTGATAAGGTGACATTGCAACTCATTCTAAGTATTTTTCTATGCCACCAGGACCCTTGGCTATCAATCGTGTCCCTCTGCGCAGGACTCACCAGAAATTCGTTATTGCCACATCTACCAAAGTTGATATCTCTGGGGTGAAACTTCCAAAACATCTCACCGATGCGTACTTTAAGAAGAAGAGGCTGCGTAAGCCCAAACATCAAGAAGGCGAGATCTTTGACACTGAGAAAGAAGTAAGGATAACAATGATTAGTATTCCTATTTGCAAATGTCTTTTTCAATGTTTGTAGCCAAGATGGAAGGGGAGGGAGATGTCTTTCCATGAAACAGATTTAATGTTTAAGAATAAGAACATGTTAAAAGAAAGCAAGGTCAGGTCCACTAAAATGCATGAATATGACAGCATTGGGAAAAGTGTTGCAGCCGTGTTGGTCACAGGATATTCGAGACAAAGTGAGTGAGGTAATATTTTTTTTTTTTTTTTTTTTTTAGACCAGCTTCTGTTGGTGAGGGAGATAGTGAGGGAGGTAACATCTGAAAAGCCTGTGTGTGTCTAACACTGGGGGGGGGGGGGGCGAATCTTAAAATGTTATCAAAATAACTCCATACTGAGGAGGTGCTTGAACACAGGTTCTTAAAGCAGTGTCTCCTATGTGCATGGACTCAATCTTGTACTGTAAACTGAGTCATAAAATAGCCCTGAATTTTCTTAATGCGCATTCCATGGTCTGTTGTCCATAAGTGTTCCATGTGTTGTGATTTTAGGGACTCCATTTGCACCATAGCATCAGCTGATTAAATTTAGCAACAGCTCTTTTAGCTAAGATCTATTCCTACTCTTTTAAACATATTCTTATCAGTTGTGTAAACTCAAACAGCTTTAATTATCTACTGTAGGTGACTTGAGTCTTGTGGCCCAAATAGAACTACTTTTTGTTTGTTGTTCACTGGAAAGGAAAATTCCAAGTGAATGCTGAGAAATGCTGACTCGGTGAAAAATCCCTTGCCATGGCAGGAAGCAAAAGCCAGCCTTATCTCTGTAGGGATAACCAACTGTGCCTAAATCTCTCCAGTATTTTAACTCTCTTAATTTTGTTCTTTAGAAATATGAGATAACAGAACAACGCAAGGCAGACCAGAAGACAGTGGATTCGCAAATCCTGCCAATAATCAAGAAGGTGCCTCAGCTCCGTGGCTACCTGCGTTCTGTATTTTCTCTCTCCAATGGAGTTTATCCTCACAAATTGGTGTTCTAAATTTTCTGAAAACACATTAAAATTGGGAAAAAACTGAGGTTTGTCTGATTCCAGTTATAGTTAACTTTGTAATGTGCATATCTTAACACAGTTTGGATTGAATTAGAAAACTGCTAGGGGTTTTAAGTTGTGCTATTATGAGGAATGTGGCCCTGCATTTCAAACAGATGGAGTTTCTTACATGACATAAGAGCGAGTGACAGCTTTCAGAAATGCACTGTTAGAACCATTAGTCCCATTTAAAGTGATGGGAGTACTAGGCTCGGTCATCACGCTACGTGGGAAGGATATCCTCTACAGGCCCTTATGGCTTCTGGCTAGTACTAGTGACAAATTGGGGTAAACTTTTTCAGGGTTTTTAGTCAGTGTTCTTACTTTCCCCATCCTGCTATAAATGGACTAAGGGTCTCTCTTGACAGGAAACTATCCATAACTATTAACTTTAATGTTCACATGTGTATGTGTGACTCCCCTGGTATATTTCCTTACTCCCACATCATCAGTAAGTCCTGGTTTCAGTTTCTGGCTCTGACAGACTTGCTGGGGGTGTTTTGACAAATCACCTGAGCCTTGTGCTTCCATTTGTTCATGTACCAGAGCTTGATCCTGCAAAGTGCTGAGCACTCTGGTCCTGATCCAACAAACCACTTAACCATGCAAATAGTCCCACAGACATCAGTAGGCCTGCTGAGGTGTTCAGCCAAGCACATAAGTGCTTGGAATGTTGCAGCACTGGACCATTACGGCAGGTCTTGCTCACTGGCCAAGGTAGATGGACCTCTTAAAAATCTGCCACTGCAATATGCTACATAAGGGCAAAGTAGTCTAAAAATGGACACCTTGGCATCTATCAAAATACAGTCTAATCCACTGCTGTCAAATTCCTGAGCCACAGACGAGATGGCAGCCCACTCACTGTATTTTTATTGCCTTCATGACATTCAGATTTCTGCAAAATTTTAGAAAATCTTAAAAGCAGCCCACATGGTTGCAAAAATAATTTCACGTGACCCAAGTCAAGCAATGCAGTGACTTCTTCCAGAGTCCGCAACATTCATTATTTCATTGCTGATCATTTTAGCAGATGGAACATGAGCTGGGAGTTGCTATAGGAAAGGGAGAGGTGGAGGAGGCAGAAATAGTGAGGGCCCTAAAGGTGAGTATGATCTGCCAACTGAGCAAAGTTGATAGTAAGTGAACAAATTACTGAGTTACAAGACAAAGGCAATATTCTACCCAGTGGGATAGGGAGAGTGTTTTGTTGTTTTTACAGTGCCTGGTATAGTGGGCCTAGCCTGTGACGAGGGCTCCTAGGCCCTACTACACTACAACTAAATACAGGAGAGGATCTATGACTTGAAGGCTCTAGGTAGTCCAAACTTGTGCCCCAGCCCTCTGAGTAAAACTGGATTTCGGCTCTCCACAAAGTAAGTGGCGCTCCTGTTCTAGTCAGTATAGAACCTCCCATTTGCCTTGAGGTAGGCACCTTCTTTCCACTAACAAGCAATATGTTTTAGTACAAGTAAGATAAATGAGCAGTTTAATTTTAGCTGTCTTTAAATACAAATGCTTAGTCTGAGGATCTCTCCACATAGGGAAGTTTACTGATTTATTACAAGCTCCCACTAAGGACATTCAGACCAGTAAACTTCTTTATGTAGACAAGCCCTTTGCCTTTGACCAAGGCTTCAGGTATCCTTAACTGAATAACCAGGGCCCCTTCCAAGCCACTGCTACATAATTCACCAGCATTTTAAAGTTTGCTGACAGCTTTGTTTAGCTAGGATTTGAATAATGCACCTTTCATTCACTACTCACTGTAGAAATCTCAAACATTATACCAGTTTTCTTGCAGGCCACAACAGCTAGATAATGTTTTCACCTCTCTTAGCCAGAAGGCTGAGAAGCGATAAACAGGATATCCTATCCAAGTGGAATCATGCAAAATGTAAGTAGAGTGAAACTGCCCAAGTAGCACTGTTATCCTGACCAACTTCCTAACATGCCAGCTCTTCTAAAATCCTATGCTTTTCTCTATTCCCTCCTGGCCCCAGTATAGGATATTACTTCATTAGCCCGAGCAAAGAGGGCCCTCTGCTCATAAGCATAGCTCTGAGTTTATTTTGAAACCTGATACATTATTCTACAAATACCTAGAATTCTGGGTTCCTATGAATGTACGCACATCAGATTCAATCTGTCTATTAACAGGAGAAAATTGCTCTAAAAATGAAGAAAGGTCAACCCTGATTGGTTCCAGTTTTCCATCTCAAATTGCACAGAAATACCTGGAAGAGAATGGCATTAGTAATATAAATAGCTCTCCTCTCAAAAATCACAATTGTGTACCCCAGTGGTTCTCAAACTTTTGTATTGGTGACCTCTTTCACATAGCTAGCCTCTGCATGCAACTCCCCTTATAAATGAAAAACACTTTTATATATTTAAAACTATTAAAAATGCTGGATGCAAGTGGGGTTTGAGGTGGAGGCTGAGAGCTTGTGACCCCCCCCCCCAATGTAATAACCTTGCAACCCCCTGAGGGGTCCCACCCCCCAGTTTGAGAACCCCTGGTATACACAGATTCGCAATCAACTTTATACCCAATTACAGAGGAAAAATGCTCATTTTCAAATACCTCCTGCAGAAATGCCTGCTTAGTTGGCTTTCCTACTTATTTTTCTTTGGTTAGTGTTGGCCTCGGGCTCAGTGCTGCTGATCATGTATAATAGTACATTGTACAGCAGGGGGAGGTGATGAGCAGTTTTCAACCACCCGTAAGCAGGTGGGGCCCATAAACATTTTAGGTCCTGTCATTAGTGTTGCAGGTTGACCTGTGTGTTATCTATTCCTGATGTCTCTGAAAATATCAAATAATATTATACATTAGCTCTAAAGCAGTGGTTTTCAACCTGTGGTCTGTGGACCCCTAGATATAGTCAGACCACTAGACTCCATTAAGTTTTGTCGTTACTATAGAACAGTGGTTTTCAATGGTCTGTGGACCCCTGGGAGGTCTACATATTATGTGTAAGATTCCAAAGGGGTCTGTACTCCATTCAAAATATTTGAGGGGTCCACAAATGAGAAAAGGTTGAAAACCACTGTTCTAGAACATCTATATATAATTGTCTCTCCTTTTGTCCCATTCTTTTAACCTGCCTGTCAGAATCAGTGTGTACTAGATGCACTCTTTGTCAGTGACTCATCAAGGTATGTGGGTAGTTGAGATGTGTGGCGCGGTATATTCAGCATTTTCTTAAACTAGCTGAGGAACGGTCATATGACAATATTTGACAAGATTGGGGAAAAACCCCACAACCCTATCTACCTTTAAAATAATAAAAATCTCACTTAAATCCTATTGCCCATCACAAATTGTGAGGTGACTCTTACCTCTCTGGGGTCAGGTGTCCTGAGTGATTCAGGTAGAACTCCTATTGAAGTTGTGTGCAAAGGGAAGCATGTGGTCATTAGCATGGAAGAACTTTCATATGCCCCAAATTTGCTCAAGTAAAATAAATCCTAACAACGGGGAAAAAATCTCCCTCAGGGAAGAGTCTTCATAGGACAAGTCAGGTCCAAGCAATGTTCTGATTCTTTCACATCCAGAAATATTGTGTATGCTCCTCCCCTAATGTCTCGAGATTGAGAATCTGTTGTTCAAACTGTGTGTTGATAAATTCTAAGGAAATATCTGGGAAACTATAGTAGCAACTTTAATTTTTTTTTCACATGAGAATGTTTTATAGGGGAAAAAAATTGCTGTAACTGGATCATACTCACTCTTTGCTCAGCTGCTGACTACACATCTAATTTCTTTGGCAGTTCTAAAGCAACCATCACTATTGTATTTGTTTCTAATGTGTATGATGATACTTAGCACTTATCTTGAACAAACTTTTTAAACATTTCCTGGGGGACAACTGGGCATTATCCCAATTAACAGATGGCAGAAGAAAGGGTATGTTACACTCAAAGCAACAGAAAGCATTAGAGACAGAACCTGGCTCTTACTCCATTCTTAGAGCTCTAGATAGGACCCTTCATTCTTTACTACATAAAATGGAATAGACTGTAGCATCCTTCAGCTCTAACAAGGTGGTGCAGCATGTAGATTATAATCCAATTTTACTTTATCCAAATCTATTTTAATCTTTGTCATTTTAAAGCTTTTGGAAAATTATTTTAATATTTGATGTTTCTGAGACACTCCAGGAATAGAAAAAATAGGAAATAAAAACACCCTCCAAATTACTAAATTACAAAAACCCGTAGGAGAACACTTTAACCTGTCTGGTCATTCAATGACAGACCTGTGGGTGGCAATTTTGCAACAAAAAAAGCTTCAAAAACAGACTCCAACAAGAAACTGCTGAGCTTGAATTGATATACAAATTAGATACAATCAGTTTAGGCTTAAATAGAGACTGGGAATGGCTGAGCCATTACAAACATTGAATCTATCTCCCCATGTAAGTACTCTCACACTTCTTATCAAACTGTCTGTACTGGGCTATCTTGATTATCACTTCAAAAGTTTTTTTTCCTCTTACTTAATTGGCCTCTCAGAGTTGGTAAGACAACTCCCACCTTTTCATGCTCTCTGTATGTGTGTATATATATCTCCTCAATATATGTTCCATTCTATGCAGCCGATGAAGTGGGCTGTAGCCCACGAAAGCTTATGCTCAAATACATTTGTTAGTCTCTAAGGTGCCACAAGTACTCCTGTTCTTTTTGCGGATACAGACTAACATGGCTGCTACTCTGAAACCTCCAAATTACTGACAGAGAAATGATTTAAATATTTGGAAGGCTCTTTAAAAGCTAAAATAGTACATTCACCACTACCACCACCTTCAAAATACTTCTATCAACTAAAGAGTTTCTTTTCTGTTCTCACTATTCTGAACATGTAAACAATTCTACTGTCCTGACTAGCTGAGTCACTGCTTTATACTAAGAGCGTGGCCCACAGAAGAAACTAGAGAAATCTAAAGTCCTAGCCCCCCAGTCAAATGTGCTGAAGATATTCAGGTCCAAAAATAGTTACAGATTCAAACATAGCACTTCATTAGCATCAAATATGCTCCTTGCTTCAGCTTCCTAATAAAGTGATATGTAATTAGCAGAGTAAAGCATACAGTTGTGAGAGGAAGGATACAGGGATTTTGACTTTCAGGGAATTGGTAATGAAGTATAGAACTTTTCACCTCTAAGTCACAAGTCCAGTTTTGCAACAGACAAAACTGTTATTATCTAAAGGCTGTTTAGTGGCCTGGGTGAAATGAGTGGGTGGACTCAGTCCATTCCTAGAGAACTACATCATAGCAGCCATCTTTGTTGGCAGTTTCAGAGGAGAGGCAGAATTTAGCTATACTTTCATGACTAGAAGTCCTGGTCAGGGTTGAGGCACATTTTCAGGAGGAAGTTTGGAGAAGATGTCACTGCCTGTGCTGTATCAGTTTGCTGGAGACTTAGGTCACTTTTCATCACCAGCACTAAATTTTCTATTTTTAAATAAAAAGGCAAAAAAGTCTAAAATTCAGTTTAAACACAAAAACATTTTTTACCTGTTACTGTTAACACTTATGTGCTCTCAACAAAGGGGACTGGATCCTTTTATAGCAGTACAGATTAATGTGTTTGGTTCCTCCTCCTAGTAGATATGAACAAGAGAAAGCAGAGTTCCTAGCTAGTTCGTTTTTTTTTCTGCCTGCACCATGTGGAAGAAGCTCTAGGTCAGTGTAGGAAAGTTAGGCATGATTGGCTGTTTAGCTATATTGTTATCTTTTCTTTTTTACAGAATTATTGGGAATCAATGATGGGAAGATCTATTAGCTCACCTAGTCTTCCCCCAGCCAATGCAAGAGTTCTTTCCACTGTGTTCTCAACTATTCAGTCCCATCTAGTTTTTAAATGATTCAAGTGATGGATTCCACACCTTGATAAATGCTGCTATAAGGCAAAAATTTCTAATACTGTTTATTCTTCCTTTGTTAATGTTCCATGTGCTTTATCTCTTCAGCCAAGAGGGCTTCTTCCTTTGTCATGTTGAGACTCTTAAGTAGGTTTTTTCAACATAAAAAAAAGTTCTCAAACCAGTGCCACACATTCTTTGCAAGTGATTTCCCCTCTTCATTTGAGTCTGGAAGAGTCCTCTTATTCTGTCCCTGTCTCACCATGAAGACTGTATTTAGGATTCTCTTAGGGTTCCATTCAGAGTAGGAAGCTGAATAGCACTCAGTAATAGCAATCATAATGTAATTAAATTTAACATGGGGGTGGAGGGGAATACCAAAGAAACTCACCACATTAGGGTGGGGAACTACACAAAAATGAGAAAGCCAGTTAAACAGAAATTAAAAGGAACAGTCACAAGAGTGAAATGGCTACAAGCTGCATGGAAACTATTTTAAAACACCATAATAGAGGCTCAAACTAAATGTATACCATAAATAAATAGAGAGGACCAAAAAAATGCCACCAGGGCTAAACAGGCAAAAAAAAAAAAAATCCTTTGAAATTGGTAGTCAAATCCCACTGAAGAAAAGAGAAAAGGAGCATAAACTCTGGCAAATCAAGTGTAAAAGTATAATTAGGCAGGCCAAAAAGAATTTGAACAGCAACTGGCAAAAGACACAAAAACTAACAACAACAGAAGTTTTTAAGTATGTCAAAAGTAGGAAGCCTGCCAAACAATCGGTGGGGCCATTGGATGATCGAGGTGCTGAAAGAGCACTCGAGGAAGACAACGGCATTGTGAGAAGCTAAATGAATTTTTTGCATCAATCTTCACTGCAGAGGATGTGAGGGAGATTCCCATACCTGAGTAATTCTTTTTTAGGTGAAAAATCTGAGGATCTGTCCCAGAATGAGGTATCATTAGAGGAGATTTTGGAACAAATAGATAAATTAAACAGTAATAACTCACCAGGACTAGATGGTATTCACCCAAGTGTTCTGAAGGAACTCAAATATGAATTTGCAGAACTATTAACTGTGATATGTAACCTCTCACCTGTACCAGATGGCTGAAGGATAACTAATATAACACCAATTTTAAAAAAAGGCTCCAGCAGAGATCCTGGCAATTACAGGCCAGTAAGCCTAACTTCAGTACCAGGCAAATTGATTAACACTATAGAACAGAATTATCAGACAAGATATGTTGCGGAAGATTCAATGTGACTTTTGTAAAGGGAAATCATGCTTCACCAATCTATTAGAACTGTCTGAGGTGGTCAACAAGCATGTGGACAAGGGTGATCCAGTTGATATAGTGTACTTGGATTTTCAGAAAGCCTTTGACAAGGTCCCATACCAAAAGCTCTTAAGCAAAGTAATCTGTCATGGGATAAGAGGGAAGGTCCTCTCATGGATCAGTAACTGGTTAAAAGACAGGAAAAAAGGATAGGAATAAAGGTCTGTTTTCACAGAGGAGAGAGGTAGATAGCAGGGTACCACAAGGATCTGTACTTGGACCAGTGCTGTTCAACATACTCATAAATGATCTGGAAAAGGGGATAAACAGTGAGGTGGCAAAGTTTGCAGACAATAAAAAATTACTCAAGATGCTGAAGGCCAAAGCTGATTGCAAAGAGTTACAAAGGGATATCACAAAACTGGGTGACTGGGCAACAAAATGGCAGATGAAATTCAGTATTGATAATTGCAAAGTAATGCACATTGGAAAACACAATCGGAGCTATACGGATAAAACGATGGAGTCTAAATTAGCAATTATCACTCAAGAATGAGATCCAGAAGTCATCAGGGATGGTTCTCTGAAATCATCTGCCCGATGTGCAGTGGCAGTCAGAAACACTAACAATGTTAGGAACCATTAGGAAATGGCTAGATAATAAGACAGAAAATATCACAATCCCACTATATAAATTCAGTATATGCCTACACCTTAAATACTGAATGCAGTTCTGGTTGCCCTGTCTCTAAAAAGATATATTAAAATTGGAAAAAATACAGGGAAAGGCAAAAAAAATTATTAGGGGTATGGAACAACTTCCTTATGAGGAGACATTAAAAAAAGATTAGGACTATTCAATTTACAAAAGAGACGACTAAGGGGGAATATGAGAGAGGTCTATACAATCATGAATGGTGTAGAGAAAATGAAGAAGGAAGTGTTATTTACCTCTTCACATAACACAAGGACCAGGAGTTACACAATGAAATTAAAAGGCAACAGGTTTAAAATAAACATAAGGAAGTACTTAAGGAATGTTGTGAAAGCCACAACTATAATTGGGTTCAAAAAAGAATTATGTAAATTCATAGAGGATAGGTCCATCAATTGCTATTAGCCAAGAAGGTCATTGATGCAATCCTATGCTCTGGGTAACCCTAACCCTCTGACTGGTAGATCACTTGATAATTGCCATTTTGTTCATTCCCTCTGAAGCATCTGGCACCGCCCACTATCAGAAGACAGGATACTGGGTTAGATGGACCATTGGTCTGACCCAGTATGGCCATTCTCATGTTCTTACGATAACTTGACTGTTCTGTTTGGAGGCCCAAAGTAGGACTTTGTGGCTTATATACAGGCTCTGAGTCTCAGAGACTTTTGAGATTTTATCAGAAACGTCAGCTAAGGTCCATTCTGTTACAGCTAGTAATCTACATCTTGGTCCAAGAGAGCAGTTTTTGTCCTTTAGAATTGTAAAGGGCAAACATATGAGTATCACTATACACTTTCTCCTGTTACTATTGAACTGAAGTAGCAGCTTACAATGGATGTCACAGTCATTTAGCTTTACGATATTAATTGTTACTCACACCTGTTTTGGTTTGCATGCTAAGTATAGCTGCTGAAGTTCCCACTGACCTGTGCAGGAATAGGAGGAGACTGGAGAAGGATAACTTCTTATTAGTTAGTTTGGTTTCCCCAGGTCCTCCTATGCTAGATCAGCCCAGGCACTCCACAGCTCAAACTGTTTATGCTGCTGAAGAGAGACATGTTTTTTTTCCAGAGGACTTTACTCATAATAGTTCTGATTGCTTTTATTGTATTGCTCAAGAAGACACTAATTGGGCAAAGTGAGCCAGCCCCATCACCTGTAATGAACATTTGTCTCGATTGAATCACCAGGGCGGGTTAGTCTATGATGGCTGCATGTGGAACTCAACACAGCAAGTTTGCCATACAACAGGAATGATAATTTCTTACCTGTTCAGTTGATTTCTTCATGTTCTCTTATGCCAGACCAGTTCCACCCACTAGTAGACAGAGACAAGAAAAAGCATTTTGGCCATCTCACTTCCTTTTATCAATTCATTCCCACTAGCGACTGTTTCTTGATAAGTTACCAATGGCTTGTTTTACCCCCTGGACCTCAATTTTCATATTTCACACATTCTGCCCATGATGGACCATATATCGTACCCACAGCCAGCAGTATCTATGTGCTGACCATGGTTCACACTACACTGACTGCAAATGCAATTATCGGTAAATAATGAAAGAAAAATCAATATTTCTCAAAGTAAAAATGTAACTTACAGATGTACAAAGGGGCATTCAAACTAGTGCTTTGTTCTCACTGTTATACTGACCTGACAAACAGACTGACCCAGTGAAGGGCACTGCCTGGCTCCTGGTGAACCTCAGTTTAGAAGTTCAGAGGAATGATTCTAAGAATGACTGTCTAGGAGACAGAGGGGGAAAATGGTTTTGGGATGGCCAGGCTCTACCTCAGGGTCACAGTCCTGGGCTGAATCCCAAGCTGGGTAGATTTCCATTTTCTTTTCTACTTATGTTAACTTATTTTACTTTCTTATTACAAGTATGATCTCTAGAGGAGATCTTGCTGAACCACAAATATATTTTTCTATTTTTTTTTCCTGCTGAGCCATTCCACTAGCTCACAGAGACAAAAGAAAGGAAGTGGACAGATGACTAGTCAAATAATTCCACTAAAACTCTGTCCTCTCCGGAATCAGAACTGCGACAGCCATCACCATACTTCAACATGGTAATTGCTAGCAAGTTTTCCTTGACCAATGTAGACAGGGATTACAGACTACCTATAGAAGGATTTGGCTAATACAGTTCTCAGACAAAACAAAAAATAAAATAAAAATCCCTGTCCGTTCTGGTCGGGGATAGCAGGCTAGAACGATGCAGCTGCCACAATATTTAAAATCAGTAGTAGCAACGTGCTCGTATCAATGGGAGTTAGGTGCCTAGATGCTTTTGAAAATCTCTCTAGGTGCCTATCTGCATCTTTAGGCACCTAAATACATTTGGAAACCTGGCCCTTGGTCCTTATCTTGCTCTCACTGAACCCAGCTCTCTCATTGGCTTCAATGGGAGCTGGATTAAACCCATTATGGACACACAGCCTAATTTTTACATTATAGTTAACACTATAGACATTGTTAATAATAAATACCCTTATATGGGGTGTTGTTGAAGACAAAACATGCTAAATACTAAGAACACAGCCTCCACCACAATGATGAAGTTGGTACATTGCTCAGCAGCGCACTTCATAGTGCTCACTAGGGACACACCAAGTAAGCAAACAGCCCTGCAAGCTAACTCATGCACTGCCCTACATGTCTGAATGGGGGGGTGAGTTAATAGGAACAAAAAGTTACTTCCCTGCTGAAGACAACCTATAAAGAAAGGCTGTCGTGAACATTTCAGACCTGAGCTTCATGAGCTGCACTGGATTCCCCTCTTCACGTCAGAACACAATTCAAAACTCTGGTGTTAATTTACAAAGACCATAATAGACTGAGGCTTAGCATACTCAGAAACTGCCCACTTTCTGTGTCCCTTCAACTGCACTACACAAAATCAACACAGATGGAGAGAGACTCATTTAGACTGCCAGGAGTGGTGTTCTTAGTGCCAGGTCCCCAACTATGGAACCCCGGACAGAAGATACCAGACTCCGTTCAGTCAGCGTGAGTGTAAGGCACACTTTTTCAGTAAAGCCTTTCCCCAGGAATGACACACTTTAAGAAATATTTTTTTTTTAAATTCTTTCATACAGAAATCCACAAACCCAGAAGAGCCAAGAGAGTAAATTATTTTTGTTCTAGACTTTTATAGTTCTTCACAATTTTGTTTGGTGCTTCAATAACAAAATGATAGGCATTTGTATATAATTAGCTTAGATAGATGGGTATTGTTATTATTGGGGTTCTTCTACATTTTCTGAGAGTTGCATAAGACTTACTCACATTTGGCCAAATTCTGCCTTCAGTTATTTCTATGCAAACCTAGTGACCCTGGGATCAGAACTTGGTTCATGAAGGAGGGTGGCTGAAACGGGACTTGGAGTAAGAAGATCTGGGTTCTTTTCCCAGCTCTGCTACAGACTTTCCATATTATCTTGGGCAAGTAACTTAGCCTCACTCTACCTCGGTTTATTCACCTGTAAAATAGGGATAATAATTTTTTATTTTTCAGCAGTGTTGTGAAGGTAAATTCATTCACATTAGTGACATGTTCAGATTCTACAGAGATAAGTGTCAGACAAATGCTTAAAATCAGTAAGAAAAGAACTAAAAGTATTTGTATGAGTATCACTGAGAGCCAAATTTTGCCCGTTCTTTTACAAGGTCTCCTCTCTAGTGTGAGAGTATTTATCTAAATACCAGTATTTAATACTAGAAAAAAATAAATTAAATGTGACTAGGGTTTTGAAGAATGGTGCTTAAGTGGTATGAGAACTTAAAGTTTTTATAATCCTCTTTATTTGTTATCAATTCACAGTGCAGAGCTACCAAGTCCATTTTTGCAGGATGCTGTCCATATTTAGATTTGTAAAGAAAAGTCAAGAACAGTCAGCTGAGAGACTGACAATTTCTGATGGAGCTTTAGACCTCAGCTTCTTTCACAAGTAGCAGGGCCCAGATTGACTATGATTCTTTGCCTAAGGAATTTATTAATAATCGTAATTTGCCTGCACCTTTAATCTGGTGACAAATGCTAATTAAACCAGCCTCACAACACCCAGCTGAGGTAAAAATTGTGTTTATCCCCATTGGGAAACTGGGGCACAAAGGTTAATGGACTTGCACAATCGCACTCAGCAAGACAGTGGCAGTGCACAGAATAGAACTAGTTCTAGGTCCCAATCCCAGTTTACTGCTCATTCTATTTTATTCATGAAGAAAACATGAGATTAAAATAAAAGAGTTTATATTTTCAGATATCAGGTTTTTCGTTTATGTGACAGATGTAATTGTTTTTAAAATTAAAGTTTTCAGATATCAAAAAGTGCTTTATTTGGCATCCCATTGTTCAAAATGCTCATTCTCACAAGGTATTAAAAAAAAAGATAAAGGTACAAAAATAGTCATATGTAACAGGTTCATGTCTTTGCTACATATAAAGGGGGAGGGGTTTTTTTTCTAGACAATTTAATATTAGAGGCTTTGAAAGGGTATTATAACCAAGCACAAACGTCCCTCACTCTGTACAAACGGGTAAATATTCAAAGTTATCGATGCAAACATACTGTAACGCTGTGGGCAATGCCTCACTGAAGCTGGTGGACATAACCACCTCCCTTCATTTAGGCTCCATTTAAGAAACAATCAGGTGTTTGGGGATTAATTGGTTTTGGAGCTGTGTGTCCATGTGTGAGAGAAACACTGCAGAAACAGAGAGAGAAGGAACAGAAAGCCAAGGAGACAGCACAACCACCACTGGGGACATGGCCCTAAGAAAAAGCCTAGAGAGAGGGCTTTTGGGGCAGAGTGGCTGGCTGAACGAGATTTGGAATTGTGAGAAAAGAAACTCTCTCCTGTTTGATTCCTCTCGTGGTCAGGGGAACAAGACTTTGTACAGTATTCTTTTTAAACAAACAGGATTACATCAAAGAAATACCTGACTCCATCATCAGTTTCCCCTCCTAACAGAAACAACCCACTAGACCCCAAATTTTCATTCACCACCTGGGTCAAAAAGGGATAACAATACACTCAGAAGCAATTTGGTTGGGGTTTAGTTCATCCAGTAAATGACAGGTGGCTTGATATCTACATGAGAAGAATGGCCCAATGAGTTTAACAAAGGAAGTATAGCTGTCTCTTGAAGAATTATAAAAATAGTTATTAGAGTTCTTGTCATTCTTCACGTTAAACCTGTGCTGCAACTTTGCATGCCATTTGATTGGCAGCCAGCGTAAGCCGACCAAATTGGATAAGCAAGCATAGGAAACATTTCTCATATGTGCTTGTCATGCACAATCAACAGCTATCCTGTGTCACAACAATCTGGAAGCACAGGAATGAACACAATACATGTATTATGCTCTCTGCATTGTATGTGAAATGCTGGAGTGAAGCAATACTACTTTGTATACAAATAGCCTAATGATGGAGGTGATGCTGGTATAGTCCTTCAAACACTCGACACTTGGCTTTGGATAACTGATAGAGATGGCATTGCTGTCGCTTGTTGGGTTGATTGGTCATTGCATTCAGTTATTTTAGTTGAAGGATAATCTTCATGGCTTTTTTTGGTACGCCAGTTACAAAATTCCACCTTTTAAAAACGACAGTGCGCTATGGGTTAAGATTAAAAAAATGTAAAAAAACAACAACAAAAAGTTTTTTAGTATTTGAACATTCCTCTACAGTGTTTACAACTCCAACTCTACAACATTGTGCTAGTACATGGACTGTCTTTTATGTCGAGGCATGGAAAGACAATTTTCATCCACCATTGATTAGACTGGATGCCTTTATGTCCAGGGCCGGCTCCAGGGTTTTGGCCGCCCCAAGCAGCCAAAAAAAAAAAAAAAAACCCCCGACCGGGATCTGCGGCAGCAATTCGGCGGGAGGTCCTTCGCTCCGAGCGGGAGTGAGGGACCGTCCGCCGAATTGCCGCCGAATAGCTGGACGTGCCACCCCTCTCCGGAGCGGCCGCCCCAAGCACCTGCTTGCCAAGCTGGTGCCTGGAGCCGGCCCTGTTTATGTCACAGGTCTGTGGTGTGATGAATGATTTGGACTGTATTTGTATATACCATCTGGCTGTAAGGAACAAGAGGAAAAAACAGGTGACTCGTAGTGAGCATAACAAAGGACTAAAGCATGCAGAAATATGGTCAGTTTGTCTCTGATACAGAGCTCATCATTTGTACTGTTCCTTCATCAATAAAACCCCAATATACACTTTCTGTCCATCCTCTGTAATTTTTTTTGCTCCCCATTTAACACCCCCATTAAGCTGCTCACCTGCTGTGACTTTATCCTCAGATCATAGCATTGTAGCTTTCAATTCTCTCTTACAGCCACATTATTGCACTGAGATTATATGAAAAGGAAAGAGGAAGATAGTGGAAAGAGTTGGAAGAACAGTACAGGAATGAAAGGAGGGGGAATGAAAGGTAAGCCCAGAGGGGACAACAACCTTGGAAATGCTGGGCATCTAACTCCAAATCAACCCCACGCACAGAATAATCATTCTCTCCAGAAGAGACTAACACATTCTATGTTGCACTACATTGCTTCAGTTGTCATTAAAGTGGCTTTCAGTTCCTAATTTAGGATTCAAATGTGTGTCACCAGAGAGCAGAACACATCAGTAAAGTGTGAAGCACATCCATGAGGTCGCCAGGCATTTCACCAGCATGGCTTCATTTTCTCAGGGAACAAGGCAGTGCTGCAATTTTAAGTAGCCCTGTGAAAATCTGTTAATTAAAACCTCACAAACCTTGTCAGAAGTTTTGAATTTCAAGGACAGGATGAAAGTAATAAAAGCTTAACAAAATACCCCAAGCCACCCATCATTTTAACTCTTCCCTTTTGGGCTTGTTATTTCAGAAACCCCAGTCACTAGGTAACCTTGCTAATTCCACTCTCCCACTCACCCAGGAGAAGTAATTTTTTCGATGAGTAAAATACAATTAGTGTTTTTTCCCATCATCATCATCATGGTAAGGGTGGATGCGTAGCTTTTGTACCTGGTAAATTTTTACCTAATAGTACTTTCAGCTGCAAAATCTAGCCTTTTCGAGTAAACCATAAACATTTATTCACTACACAGTAGTTCAATAAAGTACATGATAAAATTAATTCAACATAAATGACATTTTGCTAACAATATGCATTTTTGTACCCTGAGCTTTGATTTACACCCTGTATGATCCTTGGTTGTAAGTAAAATTCATAGACCTTTCACACTTGGAGGGTGCGCATGGATGTGGCTAGAGAGCTGTTCTTTCACTTAAGGGGCACCTGAAATATTTTCCCCTGCCCCCTTTGAAAAACATATTTTTTCTTATTCCTTAACATTTATATTGTGCTAGCACCTAAAGATCATAGCTAGGTTAGGTCCCATTTTGCTGGACACTGTACAAGTCTATAATAAATGACAGACTCTGCTCCCAAAGAGCTTACAGACTAAAAGACAAGATATAACGTGGATGATACAAACAACAACTGGGCATGGAAGGGGAAATGGAGTAACAAATAAATATAACAGCTGTGATTACTACTGCTCCTGACCAGGAGTAATCACAGCTCTGAACCTGACAAGCCATTCTCAGGTTTCATTTTTCTGTATTTATTTCACTACATTGTATGTATTTTAAATCTCAATGTCAAACCTTCCAGGCCTTCAGCTTGTTATAGATCCTCTCTGGGAAGTATGAACAAAATTAAATTAAGTTGAATTGTATGAATACTTTCTTAGACATTATGACTTTCCTGGCTCCAAATAGCCTTGAAAACATGTAATTTATTCTACTCTTGGATTGTGTCCTGTAATGAAACAAGACTCTTATCAGCATATTCTTTGGAAATTTGTACAGCAATTTGGTCACATGGATGAAAAAGCCAAGATGCATCCATTTCTATTTCATGATTAGTTCTACTGTGTAATAGAGGAAAACGAACATTCTTACTTGTGAATAGCCGCCTCTTCATTGAAATTGCTGGTTATGGTGATCAGAATTATTCAGTGCAACAGAAAAATGCTGAGCTGCCTGAGAGATAAAACTAGAGACCAGACAAACATATGTCCTGGGACTTTTTAAGTAGGAAAAGCAAATTACAGAAGAATCCTAGTGATTAATCCATAAGTTTCTTGGCTTTCCCTTCGCAATACATTGGAAAGAAACCTTTGTTCTAAAATACAAATGATATGAGCACACTAAACTATGTATGTTTTCCTTATTCTGTTTTTTCATTTAATTCTGATAATTATAGGGTGACCAGATGTCCCGATTTTATAGGGACAGTCCCAATTTTTGGGTCTTTTTCTTATATAGGCTCCTATTACACCCCACCCCCGTCCTGATTTTTCACATTTTCTGTCTGGTCACCCTAGATAATTACCCAATTCAGTAAGACTTTATTGGTATGATGAGCTGTACAAGTGTTGTCAAAGTGACAGACCCCGCCAGTACTTATCAGAGGGAGGTACAAACAGGGCTGGCTCCAGCTTTTTTGCCGCCTCAAGCGGTGAAGCGGAAAAAAAAAAGATAAAGCCGCGATCGGCGGCACTTCAGCGGCAGCTCTACCGCGCCGCTTCATTCTTCGAGGGCAATTCGGCGGTGGGTCTATCCCTTCGAGAGGAACTGAGGGACCCGCCGCCGAATTGACGCCAAAGACCCGGACGTGCCGCCCCTTTCCATTGGGCGCCCCAAGCACCTGCTTCCTTCGCTGGTGCCTGGAGCCGGCCCTGGGTACAAACCACTCAGAATGGATTTTCTTTTTATACGTAGGTACAACCCACCAAGGTTTTGGGGGGTTTGTCATTCTAAAGGCCAACCCGCTCCAATGAGGAAAAAACAACTTTCGCCAAGCTGTTTCTCCTAGAATTTATATTTACAGTACTTAGAGTTCTCAGCTGGAAGGAAAAAGGCAAAACAATATATTTTTTAAACAACATCAGGAAAGAGGAAAGCCACAAAACAACTCAGCTCTTCTGTTCCTGCTTATGGAACTCTACTTCCACACAGGCTTCTCCTCTTCTCACAATCAGGCAGCTGGTTTTATAGAGCTTCTTGGTTTAATTCAGCGATGGGCTAGTTCCAGCAAATCTGGGACACCTCTGCAAAACCATTTATCAGATTCTCCCAGCTGTAAGACCCAAGATTCAAAACAGTGACCTCCTCTAAGATGCAACCATACCATACCACACCCTGCTTTGCTCTGCCACAGAGAGGTTCAGACCTACTAGGGTTTGGGAGAAGGCAACAAAGAATTCAGCAGTGGCATATGGGTTTGTTAGACTAACAGTGGATGAAGTTTTTCTGTTAAACTGAAGGAAGATAATTGTGTGATGTTTTCTAGCTAGGGCCATGACAAACACCTTATCTATACTGGCATTTTCCTTAAAATCCCCCTTGCCACCACTTTGCCGCCACCAGTGGTAGCAAGAATGGGAGCATTAGTGTAGAGTAGACATGAGTATTTTTACCACTGTGTTATGTACACCTGCCATGAGTAAGGTTTGATGACATGGTAATAAAAAAAAAAAATCCTGCATCCAATTTACTCTCGTGCTCATGTCATTGCTATAACTGGTGGAGCTGAATTAGGGGTGGTGTAGCAGTGGGAAGTTTGAAGAAAAATGTAGACCTGGTTGGATATTTTGCAACTGAATGTTTTTCCATCAGAAAATGCCTACTTGTCGAAATCAAAACATTCCGTGTTAATGTGCCAATTCCGATTAAATTTCTTATAAGAAAACAGAAACAATGAGTTTTGATAAGGTTGAAATGGAAGGTTTCAAAATACCTTTTAGTTCAAAGATGGATTTTATATTATAAATTAGAATATAAAATCAAATACAATAATACAATATAATATAAAATAAAAGTAACAACAATATATATGTAAAATTAAAAATAATATAATATTTAAGAAAAAGTCAGAATCGAAATATTTTGATTGACCTGAAACATTTTTTCCATGAAAATTTTGCCTAGTGGGAAATTTTGGCTTTTTGTTCTGATTCAAAACAATTTTTTCCCCAAAAAATGTTGGAATGTCCCATGGATCAGAAATTCCAGTTCCCAACACATTGGCATTTTCCAATGGAAAAAACATTGAGTTGCAAAAATTTTGACCAGGTCTACATTTTTCTTAAAATGCCAGTGTAGACACAAGCAGAGGGGGAAAAGAGAGATCCTGATTTTCCTGAAGGCTCCAGCTTCTGGTACCACATATCACTCATTCAGCACAAAACTCCTTACACTCAAAACACACATAAGTGAAGCAAGCAAATGAAACAGAACGCTAGTATTATAACTGGTCCTTGATGGTGGGGACATCCTCCTGTTCCCCTAGGACTGCTGACTGCAGGTTTGAAAGCTTGTTAGAACTTGCCCTGATTGAGCATCTGAGTGAACATAATGAGTCAGACACAAACCCTGGCAGGTCACTCCACCCTTCACCTGAAGGAGAGTTAGATCGGGAGTTAACATCCTGTTTGCCTGTTTTCAGGCAGTGCCTCTACACCCTGTCACAGTGACATCATGAAATTGGCTAATAAGCCTAATTTTCTGCATGGTGTGGCGGATGTGACTTTGACACTGCAATTTCCCAGTCTCTGTCCTTGCCATTTCAGATTACATCATGCAGAGAGATACGCTTGTATTTAACAGGTGTTCAGGTTCAGAAAGCTTGGGGGAATTTTAATGTATTTAACTGATTTACCCTAATTTCTTAGGCATCAGAGAAGAAAGATCTCAAAACCATGACTTAGAGCTGATCTACACACAAAAATTGCACAAGTTTAACTGAATGCAAAGACAAGGTGTTAGATAACAGATACAGTATTGCAATGATTGACATTCTACATGTCTTCCACTTAGAACAAAAGATATCTATGAAGAATGAAGGTAATGATCCTAGAAAAACTGAGAGACTATCTTGTGCGAACAGGCATTGGAATTCTCTCCTGTCTGCAACACAGAGGCTTTTAGGCTTATGACAGTTAACATTTCTACCAATCTACGAGGATAATTAGAGAAATACGAATGTGAAAAACTGAATTATTTCTTGAGATGTTAACAGAAGATCGGCATATGGTACTGTTTTCTTTCCAAGAAATTTATATAACACTTAATGCAAAATAAGCACCAAATATGAACCCACAGATATTTCTAGTGGAAGATTCACTTTGGATTTGTGTCCAAATATTAAACCCTGCCTATAAAGCAGACCTTTTTAGCATCATACCAATGCATACCAGCATTGCCAAGTAGTCCTTTGCTTGCTCCACAAGAGGAAGGAAACCGTGCAGATTTTGCAACATACATGGATTTAACCAAACAATATTTTTGCAATTGATTCCTGGAAACTGCAATTTATATCCCTCTCAGATCTCAACCAAGCTAGAATAGATCTTTAGAGCACAGACATAACAATGTTCATGCAATAAAGAAACCAAGAATTGTCATATAATAGTGGCCTGAGCAATAATGTGTATGAACAGAGTGCCTTCCCCTTGTTATAATTGTTTTTGATAATATCAGGCAGAATGTTGCGGGAGAATCTGTAGGATTTTTTTTTTCATTCCACTGCACCAGTTTTACAGAAAGGCTAAATTTTAAACTGCATCAAATAATAGTTATTTAAAATCTACCTATTTTGGGATATTAATAAGAAGTCTTTGGGGACATTAGAGATTTTGAAATTCATGCCACATTTTAAGGATCTGTTCATCTCCCAAGCACCCCTCCCCTCCTCACCAACAGGTGGCATTTAAACATCTCTCTCCTTAAAAGGCCCATTTTAGTTGAATTCTTGAATGTGAAAATTGCAGGTGATAATAAAAAAGGCAATGTTAAACACCGGCTTTCTCACAGGGTTACACTTGTAAAATGCTACCTTGCAATGCCACAGTTTTATTATAGCACTAAAATATATTAGCTTCCAGTTCCTCTCACATTTAACTCTGTGTCAAATACACATTTCATTAAAATGTTTGCCAGGAAGATCGTTCATTACTAAAGTTTTCTATAATAAACTGTTCTCACTTCTTTTAATATCTCTTTCTGTCTTTTTTCCCCTTTCTCAGACATACCTTGTTATCAAACACAGCGTTACCCAGAGATTATCATTACTAAATCCAAATGAAAGAGATGTTACGTTTTTTCTCACTGCAGTTATGTGAGAGAAGTTTGAAACTGTTTTTTTCACTATTAATTTTGTCCCTTCTTCCTTGTTAAATACTGATTTACCCACCCTCTATGTTTTGAATGGAGCAAAAATTGACAAGGCTGTATTTGTTTAATTTGTTGAACAGTTGCTTCAATTCATGTGACGCCTTATCATGAAAACACAGTCTTTCTTGAGCAGCAGTGTTATTAATGATGGCAGTATGCTCTATGAATAGTATTTACTAGGTACCTACTGCTGAAGAGCAAGGAGGTAGAGCACTAAACACCATTTACTTCAGCTCAGACAAAATAGCAACTATTGCTTTTCTTTTTAATACCACAATGGTACATTTAAAAACAAAAACACCAAGAATCCAAAGTAATAACAATTTTAAGGTAAATGAAACTGGAGGCCTCAACAATGTTCCTTTAAAGGAAGTTATAAAATAAGCAAAGAGTGAGTTTCAGATGAGAGCAGTGAGGTTCCATATTCAGTTCACCAGAGTGTGCTGCTGCCAGTGAGCCATGAAGGTGATGTGCGCGACCAACACACTACACATCCACTTATGGGACTGGGGACTCTGCCGCTTGGCTAACTTCATTCCAGAATCTGGCTACCGGGGCAGACACAACTGCAACTAAAGAAACTCCAAGACAAGAGACAGTTTTTTCTGAGGTTCTTTTATGGAAATAAAGATAAAGCGGGCAGGTGGAAGACCAAGCAGATCAGAAACAATTAAAGCAATAAAATCATTCTGACTTTTTGCACAAGTCTACTGGTGGATTTTGGTGAATCCCACCTAATATTTGAAGTTTTATTTCTCCCACCAGTGGAAGTAGTTGAAATACCAGGTTTCATCGTGATCCGCTGAGGGCATTACACTAGTCACTCCTTTCTCGGTGGGGCTGGAAAGGAATTTTTCCCTCACTGCCACATTGGCCAAGACGAGCTACTGATTTTTGTTTTCCTCACAGTGGGTTGGGGGTTTAGTGGTGGGCAAAGAATGAAAGGGAGGGTTAGGCTATGATGTCACAACTCATTATGTAAGTTTTGGGCAGATGTTCAGTGTAGGGAATTGATATGGTGATCAGATACAATGGATTGGGAAAGGTTTTAAAGGAGGTAGTCTTTAAAGGAACAGCTCTGGCAAAATGCAGATCACAAGGCACAGAATGAAGCCTGTGAGAGCTGGGACAAAGCATTTTCAATCTAGGGGATCCAGCTACAGAACAGTCGTCCAGAAGAGATCAGGCAAATTAGTCTGGCCAGTTTTGGGAAACATTGCAAAAGCTTCCTTTTTAAGAAAGCGTTCCCACTATAAGTGATGCTCACAATACAAACACCCTCCTCTAGTCTCATTCCCAACCCCCACCAAAAAAAATTATGTATATATGTAAATGATACCGCAAGCAGAGTTTAGATCCCAAGAAGGGGGACGTGCCAGAGACTCCATGAAGTCTGCTAGGAACTTCGCTATTGCGATGGAAAGCACTCAGATACTAACGTGATGGGTGGAAGCGTATGCAGGTAAGCTAGATAGGTAGTCATCATTAGTTCTTCCAGTGTTACTTCCACTACAATATACAAATACTTATTTTTATGATCCCTTCCTTTGTTCCTATCTTATAGAAATTAATGAAAAAAGTAAAACTCCCATACCTGGTTACAAAACACTTGGCCCAGTTACTATTTTGTAACCAAACACTGTGAACTAAACTAACCTCAGCAGCTTCTCTGTTTCTCCAGGGAGATGCTGTTGGAGCAGCTTGTTTAATCAGCCAGGATGCAGTTGCCAGCCCCTAACTGCCATAGAGTCTTCCAACCACAACATTCCACCACTTCCAACTATATGAGGTGCTCCAGAGTGGCGACCAGGTGGCCTAATGGATACATTCCACTGTGGTCACTGTTTTCTGTGTTTTGCATTGATCAAACATACAACTACCGTCTATGAATCTATGAACTACTATTCCTCAGGAGCGGCGCCAGGGTTTTTGCCACCCTAGGCGGCAGCGCTCCTCCTCTGAGCATTTGGCCGAGGGGGTCCTTCCGCTCAGCGTCTTCGGGGCACTTCGGCGGCGGGTCCCGGAGCGAGTGAAGGACCCACCGCCGAATTTCTGCTGAAGACCCGGAGCGGAAGGACCCCCACGCCGCCGAATTTCTGCCGAGGGCGGCAAAATGCCGCCCCCCAAATCCTGCCGCCCTGACCGCCTAGGGTCACCTAGTGGAAGCGCCGGCCCTGCTATTCCTAATTGTCACTAAACCTTCTTATTCCAACATTCCATACTTTTCCCTTTTAAAAAAGGACTCTCTGAATGACAATTCATTCAACTACAACAAAACCTTCCAGTTCCAACTTTCTGCATGTGCAGTGCAGAGGAAAAGAAAATCCCTTTGTATATCAACACATTTCTCCTGCAGCAGCTTCTTCTACTCCCCTATCTTGAGCAGATATGTGGCAGTGGTGTGATCTGAAATATTGTATATTTGTAGTTATCAAGCTTTTACACAGATAGTGTCTAACTGTTGGATTGAATCTGTAAACCCCAGATACTCTTTACAGAGCTCAAGGACAAGCTGTGTTCAAACTGGGTGGTGTGTGTAATGTAATGGTGTATACCATCCCCCAGCTTCACGGCTGAACTCATAGGTATAGAGTCGTTTTATTGTGTGCTGAGCTAGAAAAACTGATCATTTAAGTGGAGAGAGGCCTGTAATTCTGAAGCCCACTCCTCAGATGTATATATACACACCAGAACCTCACTAATTTGTACTATGCTAATCTGATATATGACAATTCCCATACAGAACCCAGCTGTCTCCCTCTTCTCTCAGCAAAGATTTAATACATGATAGAGATGTGAATAAGTCTCATATTACTATGGCTTCAAGATTTTTGAAAAAATAAAACAGTACAGAACATTTACTATGATGCAAGCAATAGTATACTTACAATCATGGCTGTATATGTGCATATCTGTGCAGACACCTGCACGTCTGCCTCTGAACTTTTTGTTGTGCATGTGTGCACACTGGTCTCTGAACTGGCATTGGCAGAGGGTTGAAGCAGTTGAGGGTGGGATTTGGTGGGAGCCTGATGGGTTTTTTTTTAAAGCTGTATTGGTTATATGACTGGTAATGAAATGATGTTCTGTAGGGTAAAAGGAAGAAGTGCTTCACCCTGGGTCAGTTTTTACTTTGAATCCCCTATATCCTTCTGTTTTTAAATGTATGTCAAAACTGCCAGTGCTTTGAAAGGTGCCCTTTGGTGTGGAGACCGTATAGGAATAAAATCGAAATAAATCTGATAAATGTGTCTGTCTGCAGGTATGTGTGCCGAGGACCCTAGGTGTCCTGTGATAAGGTGCTAGAGCTGGGAGGCTATGGGAAGAAGGGGAAAGAGAGTCAAGGCGAAGGGAGGTAGAACTAAGGGGGAGGCAGGAAGCTCAGGCTAGGAGGGGTCACAGAGCCAAGGTGGGGAGGAATAAATGGGACCCAGACTTATAGGGGCAGGGAGC
>NW_020664585.1:5025156-5175307 GCF_002925995.2 Terrapene triunguis
GGGGGGGGTGAGGATGAAGAGGAGAAGGATGCCCAGCGAGGGCTTGGGGGGGACTGGGCGAGGATGGAGGTGGTGGGAATCAAGGTGAAGAGGGTGGTGATAATGAGGGGAAAGAGAGGATGGAGGTTTGGGGAGGTTGGGATGAAGAATGGTGGATGCAAGAAGGTGATGGATGATTTTGGGGGGTACTGAATCCAGAGATCTAAGTGGTTCAGGGTATTAATCAGCCCCTACCTAATGGTGACGGGGATGGAGAGGGAATGAAGATGGAGGGTGAAGGATGGAAGCAAAATCTCCTTGTTTAAATCGATAGGATTAAAAAAAAAATCTGTGTGTTCTAGAACAGCCTTTGATGTATTGATTTTTATTTATGGTTTTATCCTGATTTTAATTGTTGTTTTTGTATAGTTAGCAATTAAATCTATTTGTCCTAGTGCAAAGCATCTGGGATACTTGGGTATCTAGGTGCAGTATTTAGGCTGTTGTAATGATTATTATTAAAAAGCAAGGGGAACAGCTGGGTTATTCATCACAGCTTCTGCCCCTCCCACAAATGTTGGTAGCTCTGGTGGAAGGCAAATTGTGCAGCTGTGTGTATTTGTGTATTATGTAAAATGTGCATTTTTTTTTTTTTAGTGGTGGTTCCTGTGACTGTGTGTAGATTGCATCTATTCGGTAGACTGCATCTTTTGCTATATGTCTCTCTTCTCCTCCTCCCTCTATCACCCCACCCTCTCTCCCTGGCAGTGTAGCTTGCAATGACACAGGGTCTTTGTCAGAGAAGCAGAGTGGTGTTATCTAAGTGGGGATGGTTCAGCAGCTTTATCTGTGTATTGTGTTAGGTCAAAGGCATTTATTTAAGCCGCAACCCCTTTAGTGAGGGTTTGGCTGCATACCAAGGTGTTGCCAAGAACCCACAAGCCACAGCAGGTGCAGAAGCCTGCAGTCTTGACAAAATCACTGCTAGATTCTGGTGACAGGAAACTAAATTTGCTGTTTATGAAAACTTCCTCCAGCTTTATCTAAAAAAGGAAGGTTACTATCATTATTTATTTTATTTTGCTGACTCTGACTCTTTCCTCTCTGTGAGATGTCAGTGAGGGTGGGTCTAGGAGCACTGACCGGTTGTCATGAAAGGGATATTGCACAAGTCACCCACCATAAAAGGCTCTCCCTATTTGTGTGATATCTCCTGTTTGTTTATTTTTTATATCTCTATCTAAATGGCATGACTCCTCTCTTGTGATCTGAATCCACTTTGATTTTCAATGAAACATGTATTCAGAAATTGATTTAAACCTCACTATATACTTGTGGAAGCAGTAGTGAGCAAACCATCTAATTACTGTATTAGAATGTCTCATGGGCATGCTTAGATCTCTAGTGTGCTTGTTCCCTCATGCAGTAGTAAAGGATTCCTATTTTTTCTTTGATACACTCTTATTTTCATGATTTTACAAACTAGACCAGAAACTTTCTCCAAAATGAAACTTGACATGAAGGGCCTTAGTATTGGAGCCTTACATGTCTCTAAAACTTAAAATAACCTGCCCTAAAATTATTAGTGGGGGAGGAGTGGAGCAGAGCAGGAAATGAAGTTTAAGGCTATCCTGTGTTTTATTACAGTTGTGTAAGGGGCTGTAAGCATGGTGTGGGTGTGATTTAAAACAACAACAAAAACCCTCTGAAATGGGAAGGCTAGAGTTTGTGTGCTATGTGTGCTTTCAGTATGAAACCTTTAAAATAGCTGCTATGATACCTTTGCTTGGTTGATTTGTACTCTTGAATTGGGGAGCATTGAAACACCAATATTTTGTGACACTGAAAATAGTAGAAGACCTTAAAATGAAAAGATACCTTATTTTTAAAAATTGGATTAGTATAGTATACAGACTTAAATGCTTCTGGCCTTCGGATGTGCAGAATTTTGATCAGTTGAGATTTTAAGTGACTAGTAAAAATGTTCAGTTCCTACCTACTACAGATTTTCAGTACTTTGCATACAACTTCTACTGTGCATTTTATATATAACTCTTATCCTTCCCTGGTAAACTGTACTGGATTTGTTCCAATAGTGAATATATTAAAAATATTTTGATGCATGGCTATATATTCATCCAGTAGATTGAGCCATTGCTATTCTGATTTGATGCATAATAAACAAATGTCAACTGTCCAAATACTCATCTGTTGTGAGATGATTGGGGATAGGGAAGATATGTTGCTGCTGCTTTGATTAATTCACTTTTATTTATACTTTTAAACTTGGCAACGGGCACTAAACTCTGGATGGAAGCTTGTTTGGTATGTAGTCTTTACATCTAAAACAATTATATAAATGAATGGATATCCCTAATTCTAGGAATCTATCTGCATTTACGTGAGAGAGAATAACATCCAAAGAAGTTACTTTGGTTTCTTCTGTATGTTTATTTGTAGTTCTTTAAAGTCACATTTATTTTAAAAGAGAATGAAACAAGAACAAAAAAAATGTTGACATAACACTAACATTGTGACAAATTGATAATAAACAGGATATTTAAAGTTTAAACCTGACATTCCCACTCCTGTAAGATTTTGTTGGGTTTTTAAATGGAAGGTTATGAAATCTTTACACTCACGAGGAGAAAATATGTTCTTGGAGCAGTGGTGCCGGTGCTGGGGGTGCTGCTGTACCCCGTGACTTGAAGTAGTAAAAACAAACACCAAATACATGGTTTCCATCATCAGCAACCCTGTTATAACAATTGTTCCAGCATTCCTGCCTTGCAGTATCCTTTAAAGATTAATTTCCAAATTTCAGTGTTTCAATAAATAAGCAGTCTTTTAAACTTGTATATCTGTGCACATGCAAAGTAAATATATGTACTATAAAAAGTCTGTATTTTCAGTGAAAAGTGAATCATAAAAAAAGTGAATGTAATACTTGTAAAAGCTGCTGCAGTGATCAGTATTGACAATGAAGTCCTCTGCCAACAGAATATATACAACATATAGTCATTGTACAAGCTTCCCCACTAATATTCCTCAACCCTGATGTATCGGGATGAGAGTTTCAAGGTGTATTCAGTCCTTAGCTTCTCTGAGACTAACAAGGGTTGCCAGCAATGGAAATTGTTAGTCTCGGTCAAAGCCCCAGTGAACAAGTGATGACATTACGATGTTTTTTCACATAGCCCATCAAATGGTAATAAATTTTTGCTCTGTGCCATGTAGGCTGGATTCAAACCAGTCAGTGACTTATGTGGAAGGCCAGCAGTTCTAGAGTTAACAAGTGGGAGGTTCAGTTAATGTAAAATGGCACTTACTTTGAAACTTTTCCACTGGGGAAATAAGTGTGAGAAAAGTCCAGTTTCTTCCATGTTAGTCATAGGACTAAGTGAAATATAAATGCCAGTGGTCCCACTGCTGTCTTAATTCTTATACTTTAAACTTCACGTATCTGCCTAAGAAAAACAGCAATCATTGGGACATCCTCTCTTAATGGTCTTCAGGGTTAGCCTGGGAAAATCCGAAGGATCCTGTACTTGGAGCTATAAATGCTGCTACACCTTTAGCCGGCCACCTAGGCCATGTCTCTGTCCTCATCTGATGAGGATCTAGTTACCTGTGCCCTTCTGTGATATGAGAGAGAGAGAGAGAGTAGCGATAGCAAGACTGCCGTTCAGATCTTGTGTGTTTTGTTGCAGTAGCCATAGGTTGTAGTCAGTGCTTGAATCATCCAAATTGGGATTTGCAGTAGGTTGTTTTAGTTAATGTAGGTTTGACTCATCTGGGATTAACCATTTGTCATGGGTTTTAGCTCCCTGGAGGAGCCACAACTGTATGTGCCTAGAAAGAATTACTATTCCTCAATAAGTGTGATTGTAGCCATATCTACTACTCAGACTTGAAAAACTTCCCAGATGCTTACTAGCTGATGGACTAACCCTTGAGATTATAGGGGAGCATCAGCTCTGCTATAGTTAAGGTTGATGCATGTTGATGAGCTCAAGGCCCCCCAGATGGCTTCATATCACAATCACAGTGCTGCCAAGTTTCTCCAACTAATCCCTCCACCATTCAATACAGCTACACTTAATGGGGGGCATGCATATAATTCCAAATGATTTGTCCGCTCCAGGGGGGGCAAAATTAAGGTTTTATTGGTGTGTAGTGTAACTTTATATTTCCTAGTTTTCAGAGGTTTGAGTTTTGTTGAACTGGATGTTCTGGAAGGATAGCACCAGGCAACCTTAACTCTGCATTAAGGAAGTTTTCCCGCCCCCCCCCCCCCGGGTGAATAAATACAAAAGACAAGGGTGGGATCCCCATTAGCAAGGGGCAGTACCATTGTGAGAAACTGAACACCTTAATTCCACTGTTGGGATTTATAGCAGAATGCTGCTCCTGGAACTTTCTTGGGGTGCTCTCTTTCACAATGTCCTCTGGCTTAGCTGGTGCATTTATAAAGTCTCTGATCTCCCTGGCTGCAGAAAGAGGGGATGGTTCTCTATTATCTGGGCATTTACATCATACTTATCACTGTAATATGAGTACCTTTTCTACTCCTACCATAGCCCCTGGTTTTCAGATCCTCTTCCACTGTAAATACTCCAGAATCTGTCTCTGCTGGTGCTCAGAGCTTTCCTAAGCAGCAGCGGTATGAAATTATCATGGTTCTCGAAAGTAGCACTGCTGCCCAGAAGGATGACACTGGATCAGTTTACTACTTGGCTCACTGATTTGGAAGGTTATCTTTGTTACCATAAATGAAAGCTTAAATTCTATGTAAATTGACAATACTCTCACTCACCAGGGCAAATTATCCACTTGCTTTGTGAATGGATTTTTCAGCCTGTTCATTGTTTATTCTTTCTTATGAAAGTAATCCTGAAATCTTGGCCTGTCCCACCAACAATCTGACTTGCTCTATAGTGTGGATGCTATTGTTAAATGTTTTGTATCACCAGTTACCTTTATTCAAATTTCAGTCACATTTAAAAAAACAACTCTGAAAGGCACTAGTCCAAATTATAGATCAGCAGCCTGCAGAACTTCATTTTAAATCATAATCTAGCTACCTCATATGGAAAATATTAGAGAACATATTTTTTGGAATTTATTCTGCAAACATCTATTACGAAGCATATTGCTTATCACCAACTTCAATGAGACTACTTACTGCAGTAAACACTATGCTCTGCAGTGGGTGCAGGATGAGGGTCTGGATTCCCCCCCCCTTTAGTAATTTGGATCCAAATATTTAAATAATAAATAAATCAATATTTTCATATTAAAATAGATTAAAACCTCCCACATAGATTTTTCTTAATATCTGTATGTATTTTAAATCTTTGCTGAGAGACAGTAGGATTGTTAACAAAGGAAGTGCAGGTAGAAAAACGAGATTACATTTTGATTGATATTTGTGTGCTCTTTTTATATACTGTGAAGGATACTAAGGATGTTTTAAATATTAGATTGTATGCATACATTTTAATTATTTTTTCTTATTTCTCCTATGGCATATTTCAAAGTGAGTGATTAAACATATAGTGCTTCCACAAGGGAAACATGGTTCACGCTTTTAGCTGAGCAGTTAATCATGCTTCTATATACAGCATAATATGAATCAGAGATTTTGAAGGAGGATATATGATTAAAATTACTTGACATATTTAAAAAAACTAGAGCAATCCCTGAACTCTGATTATAAATTGAAGGTACATCCTGCTATGTGTTGTGTTACAGTAGCTGAAAGACTTGTTAGGAGCAATGGAATACAGCAAGAGTATTATGTAACAATTTTAAAATTATATATATTTTCAGATTTGAAACATGCCAAATATTACATGTGTATGTATACATCAGATGTGATCGCAATATTACAGTAACATTTTCCAGATACAATAATATTGATCTAAGAAGAATGAAATATAGAAATTTTATTAGTATTTGCATATAACAATGAACACAAGAAATTCACTTGAGTAATGCTTGTTAGAGATCCCAGGCCAGACACCAACAGCCAGCAGACAAGCATGCAGTTCCCTAACCGTCTGTGTGCTGTGTAGCCCTGGGTCAGCACTCTGACCCCAGCAGCCTGCCTACAGCACAACAGCCCCAACCTGGTCTCCACCAGCCTTCCTTACCCCTTGCAGTGTGATCCCTCACCCTCCGTCCCAGACTTCCCCAAAACCATCTGTCCTGAAATGTTCAGCCTTCTCCTGAAACATTCACAGGAGTAGTAAGGGACATTGCTCCTTTAAAGAGACAAAAGCGCAGCAGTTTGTTTCTTTAACTGGAGTTAGTGATCACTGCAAGTCGAACACAGCACTGGATTCATTTAGAATAAAAGTAAAACAAGTTTATTTAATTGAAAAGAGTGGTTTTAAGTGAGTTCAAGTACAATGGATAAAGACACAATGGTTACTTCTAGATTATATTACATTTTACTTAACACTTTTTCAAATCCATAAAATTCCTTGCTAACACATTTTTCACTTCCATTTTTGACTAAGTAGGTCAGTAAAACTAATTTCTTAAGCCTGAAACTCTTCATAAAGTACATACAGTACATTTTACTAATTGAAATACACTACATTGGAACAGTTACATTATTGGGATGTCTACAAGGAATCATTTTATGATAGTGAGTGGTCTTGATGGCTGTTTAGATGCAACAGTATTAACAAAAATGCTCCTTAATGGGGAAGTACTTGGCTAGTACCAAATGGTATTTAACATCTTATTTTAACACATTGTTAAAGTCTAAACTCCAGTCTTCCAATACAGAATTTGAAAATATCAATAAAGTTGAAATAAATTAACACCCCTATTCTTTAGGGAAAAAAAATGCAATGAGATCTTTAATGTCCTCAAGTGGAAGAGGGTCTGTTTTGTTCTCTTTCAAAAGACGACATCTTTGGCAACATGCTGGGCCTTATTTTTGTGCTTAAGCATTGGTGTAGTGCTGACTGGAAGCAAACAGTGCTATCTGCTAAATGGTCGCTTTCTATAGAACTCTGTATAGGAAGCAACCAGATACTTGGCTTGTGAAGTTGCATGGAGTCACCGCTAGAAGTGATATGGCTTCAGGCTGTAACAGATTTAAAAAAAGAGAAAATACATACTATAAGCAGTGGCTATAATGTTATAGTTAGTGCTTGTAAAGTCTTGCATCAGTAGAGCACTTTGAAAACATGTCTTAATCAGTTCACAATACAGGATTTTTATTTCTAAAGTTTGAGATTAATATATTTCATATGTTAAAATTGTCTTACTCTAGATCTTTGGTCTGCAGAAATATTTCTAAACATGTATGTAAGCAGAATATATTAATGCTTATTACATTGATAGTTAAGTTCATACTTGATTTAATTACTAGAAAATTTTCATAGTATTACATTTAGAACCTCTTTTCTGGCTATATGAATAGATGCCTTTGTAGCAATCTTCCCCCCACCCTCCACATACCACCTGTTTAATATACTCTTTGATATATTCGGGAAGCTAACTTTCTTCGCTATGGTTTTTATCATTTTCTGTAATCTCTTTTACGGGCAAGGAAATTGACAAATTTAGTGATAAGGCACTAAGAAGCAGTTAAGACTCCTTGTGGTAATTTGAATAGATATATATTCAACTACTTCTGCTTTCCTTCTTTTATCCTAGAAGTACTAATCAAAGCTTAAATGCCATTGTTCTTGAGATATCAGGAATTCTTGCACACTTAAAATTGGTTTAATCTCCTCTTGATACAGGCATATAAATTCCACCAACATCACTGAGAGAATCGAGTGAGTCGGTTTCAGCACAGACTGTAAACATTTGGTGATGGTTTTTGTACTGCAGCAGAAATAATGTATCTGCTTATGGTTATATGTGCACGCAGTGTACTGCTGTCTGCAGAATTATGGGGTCCAGTCTTGCTACAGTTCACTTTCTTGAAATATAATCTTTTCTGTACACAAGCCCGTGCAACATTTTGTAGGTCTGAGGAAAATAAAAAAGTACTGCATCATCTAAAACCAAATGTCAGGAAAGGAAAAACCGCAAGACCAGACTCTGCATGATGCATCAAGTTAGGGATCGGAATGTAGGAGGTCTGGCCTAGTGGTCAGAACAGAAGTTGGGTCTAGTGGATGGAGCAGGTTTCCAGGTCGGGGAATGGAAGCGAGGATCAGAACCAGAGTCATCTGTCAGATACCAGAGAGTCAAGTCAGAGCTGGGGTTCAGAGCCAGGATTGGTAGCTGAGGGTGAGGAGGGAGGCGAAAGGGCAGGAACCAGAGAAAAGGCAAGGATCAGGCACAGAGCCAGAGCAAAGAGGGAGCTAGGGGTGAGGCAGGAGTAAAGAGCAGTGCAGGAATAGGATTGGATGCGGATTTCAGGAGGCAGGCAGAAACAGGGTCCAGTGCGGCATCAGCTGGGAGTCTGCACAGTTGCTCGGACAGCCCACCGAAGACACTTCCTGGCTTTAAGTAGTCAATGTGAGCCAATCTGGTGGCTGCATGCCTTTTGTGCTTTGATCAGATGGCCTGACGTTCCAGGATTAGTGAGATGCTGCTTTGCTCATATCCGTTGGTGGTGATGAGGGAGCGTCAGAGACCCAGGGCCCCCACAGCCCTAGATTCTAGACCTGCACTCTCAGATCCTTATGCATCTTTGGTTTTTGAGTGGTTTTTGCCTAGCCATTGTTTGTCTGTGGGTCAGTTGAGAGTTTAAAATATAGTCAAGGGCACCTAAAGTCATGGATAGATGCTCTTTTATTTACTTGAATGTACAAGTAAACAAATAGTTCTTCGAGTAGTTGTCCCTATGGGTGCTCCATTTTAAGTGTGTGCATGCGCCTATGCACTTTGAATCTGAGACTTTTGGTAGTAGTGACTCCCTGGATTCCATAACCACTAGCGCATACTTAACCATGGACAGGTTTGTCATGATGTCCAACCTTATTTACACTACAGTAAAGCCCTCAAACCACAGCATGGCCTGCCTTCAGCTTCTGGGCCATATGGCAGCCTGTATATGTGTAATACCCGTCACCAGGCTTCATTCCCAATGCCTTCAAGCCTGGCTCAGAACTGTGTACACTCCCAGCAATCACACCATGCGGGCAAGTGTCTATCCCTCAGAGAATTTTCAGTTCTCAGTTGGTAGAAGGATCCCCATAAGTTTGCATGGACGTTCAGTTCTTGTGTCTGCCCCGTCAAAAATTATCACCAGAGATGTGTCCATACTAGGTTGGTGAGCTCACCTCTAGGGCCTCACACCACAAAGCAGATGGACTCCTCAAGAGTCTGCTTTTCACATCAGTCTACTCAACCTCAAATTAGTCTGGTATATGTGTAACCACTTTCTGCCTAAGATTAAGAGTCATTTAGAGTTATGGCAGACAAGTGTGACTATGTATTATATAAACTGTGAAGGAGGAGCAAGATCCCAATCCTTGCACACAGAGGCAATGTAACTGGTGAATAACACACCAAATTGACATCTCACTAGCATATCTACCAGGTCTGCAAAACACCATAGCAGACACGCTGAGCAGACATTTCTGCCAGCACCATGAATGGGAGTTGAGCAGCCCTATCCTACAGAAGATTTTTTTCACCTGGGGCTTCCTGGAGATATAAACCTCTTCGCGACTCCATCTAATGCAAAATGCCAATGATTCTGCTCATGACGAGGTCAAGGTCTCAATTCTTTAGGAGGCACCTTTCTCACTTCTTGGCCTCAAACTCTGCTATATGCCTATCCCCCAACATTGTTGTTCCTCAAGGTCCTGAGCAAACTGAAGCAAGAGAAAGTGGTTATCATCCTCGCAGCACTGGCCTGGCTGAGGCAGGTGTAGTTCCCAGATCTGATTCACCTGACTCTGCGGCCACCTCTTCACCTCCCCTGACAGCAGATCTACTGACCCAAGAATTTGGCACAGTAACTCATCTCAGCCTCTCCTTGCTACATCTCAAGGCCCGGCTCCTTGATGGCTCTCGGGCATCAAAAGAACAATCCCTTTCTAAGTACAAAATGTGCTGTTGATAGTAGGAAACTCTCCACAAGAGAGATTTACCTGCAGAAGTGGAATTGTTCCCATTCTTGAGGCATTCAATGAGCATTATTGCCTTGCAAGTCACACCTCAATCATATACTTGAATATCTGTTGAATTTAAAAACCCTGGGCTTATCTCTTAGCTCCATCAAAGTCTACCTGGTCTGCTATTACAGGCTTTTACCTACCAGAGGACAAGTTATCAGTATTCACACACCCCACGACTTCAAGTTTCATTAAGGGCGTGACCAACCTTTTTCCTCACATTAGAGAGCCTACTCCACCTTGGGACCTTAATCTATTTCTCAGTGCATTGAGGAAGCCACACTTTGAGCCTATGAGGAGCTGTTCTCTCCTCCTTCTTCAAAAATGCGTTCCTCGTAACCATCACTTCAGCCAGAAGGGTGTGGGAGTTGGGAGCACGTGTGGCAGATCCACCCCACGTGATATTTTATTGGGACGAGATGACTCAATGTCCCCACCCTTTCTTGTAGCCCAGTGTCTCTTCAGACTTCCATATCACTTGGTTAGAGATTGAATCAGATCCTTGATATCTGCTTGAGAGCTGAAAACACCTGACTCTTTTGTTTAACATCAGGATTCAGGATCCTCTGCCTGAAGTAAGCAGTAGCCCTAGCATCCCCTACGGTCTGTACCAGCTCTGGAAACACTATCGCTTGGCATTCAAGAACCGGAAATTGATTTTAAAAGAGCCCTTTTAATGTTAACAATATGTCAAAGTATCCTTTATAGTAAATATGGCAGTAGCTGATACTGGGACTGTTGCTCACTTAATCATAATTGTCTTTTTGATGCTGGGTGTGGTTTTTTTTTGTTTGTTTGTTTGTTTTGTTCTTGTTGCTTATTTGTTAGATTTCAAAATGTGCCCAACTATACGTTATGGAGCATATAGTTTATGTAACAAAGGCCACAATATTTATGCAGCAAGAGAGTCATTTTCGCCCCTAAAACAAGCAAATAACAGTACAGCCTGACCACTAGGTATGCATGAGAGAAAGAGAGCGGCAGTGCAGAAGCTCTAAACCCTCTGTTAGTGGGTTTACTTTCTCTTATCCCATAGCCTTTCTTCTTAAGGCACTGACTTGAGGATATTAGCAGATCTAGATGAGAGTTCTAAGATTTTGACTCAGCTCTTCATTATGGACTGTTCCATTTCATTATTCAGTCCCCGTACTTGTATAGGAACAGTTATAATTTGTGACTGGTCTGCTTTGGTTCTATTTGCCAAGACCAGCTTTGTGAACTCATGCAAGTCACATTCTCTCTCTTTGTCTCTCATTCCCCTCCCAACCTTTATATGTCTTGCTTATTTTGACTGTGGGCTCTTCAGGTCAGGAATTCTCTCTTACTGTGGGTCTGTCTACAGAGGCACAGCTGCAGCACTTTAGTGTAGACAACTACACTAAAACCCCTTCCACTAAAAGCCATGGAAGGGTTTTTTTACCACTGTAGTAAATCAAGCCCCTTGAGAGGTAGTAGCTAGATGGACAGTAGAATTCTTCTGTCTGTCAGAGGAGGCGTGTGTGAAAATTTTTCACACCCTTAAGCAAAGTGGCTAGTTGACCTAAGTTTTAGGTGTAGGCCTGGCCTATGTGTTTGTACAGTGTCTAAAACAGTAAGATATCAGTCTTGCCTGAGGCTCTAGGTGCTACTGTAATGTAAATAAGTCTTTGCAGAATGTGCAGATTCTTTTCTCCATTCATTAGGAATGCAGTGTATTCAGTCAGTCACTCATAGGTGAAGGGATTTGGGGTTTAGAGTTTTTTCATGTAAGCAATTGTTGTACTTTTGATTGACAAAGAGGTTTTGTGATCCCAAATTGGAGGTGAGGTGGTACATTCAATTGTGAATGGAAGTGGAGGTCCTTATATGTATTTAAAATGTGGTCTAGACATTTGTAACTTATGTTTTAAGAAGCTTATATTGATTAAACAAACAAAGCTTTGACATTGAAATGCCTAGTAATCAAAGCACTGGATCTATATAAAAAAATCTTTGGTGTACTTTATGTAAGAATTTGCACATATCTATTTCAGAAATTGTGGGATTTTTTTTTAACATCTCCAGCATTCATTTATTTTTTTATCTTTATTCTTTCACGCTTTTCTGGGTATAGCAAAAATTGTGTTGAGGTAATATTGATGGGATTTGAAAACTTAAAAAAATGTTAGTTCGTTATAACAAATGTTTTATCCCTTACTCTTAAAAGCCTGGTCTCTGTCTGCAACATTTTAATGAATTTCTCCTTTGCTCTCTTTGTCAGCAGTGGGTAGTAGTATGAATTATTTCTTTTTAAGTTTCTCCCTAAATAGCAAACTGTGCCTATGGCTCAACTTCTCCTTCTCATTTTACTACCTTTCACTGAAATTACTTGCGATTTAGGAAATAGTCTTTTGCAAGCTCTCTGTGCAAGTATAGAGTGAGCCTTTTTAGTGTCTGTTCTGCAGTACTAACTAAGGATACGTCTATACTGCAAAGAAAAACCCGCAACACAGAGTCTGAGACTGGGTCAATTGACTTGGGCTTGGAGTGTGGGGCCAAAAATACCTGTATAGATTTTCCCACTCTGGCTGGAGCCCGGGTTCTGAAACCCGTTGAGGTGGGAGGATTTTGTATCCCTGACTCCAGCCCAACCAGGAAAGTTTACACTGCTATTTTTTAGCCCCGCAAGCCCAAGTACAGACTTCTAGATTTATTTGCTTGTTCTACTACAGACTACAGTAAACAAACTGCTGCGTGCGTACTCTCCTTAATATACCTGTGCGCTCTTTCAACATTGAATGTCATGGTAATCTGAGCAAGAATATCAAAGCAATCAGTCGAACCCACCAGGTTTCATATGGTTTCAAAATTATTTTGAAAGAAAATCACAAATTGGGCCAGGTTTGCCAAAAGGTGCATGTCCTAAAGGCCCATCAGTACTACAGCGATAACCAATTCAGGGATCCAAAGTTTTTATCAGGTTGTGGAGACACGAGACATCTATACTATAACTTTTAACCATATTAAGGCTGAGTCCCCTAACTCAGTTATAGTTTTAAAGGTAGGGGCTTAGTGAATCTTCCAGACAACCTGGTTTATGTTTACAGTTTATTACAAAATATGGAACCCAGCAAGTTTTTTAAAATTTTGTGTTTCAGTGAGTAACCATTTTAAATCAACTCTTTTCAACTTCAATTAAATCATTGAATTTTACTATAAATTATCATATGACATCTGTCTGTACTGCAGACATTTTTTATTTTAAAAATCCTATGCAGTGAGTATTTTAACTTCTCTCAAAATCAAATAATATAAGTTGCCAAGATGCCAAGTGGCTACAAAATATATGAAAGAAATGACTTTTTCTATAGGCCTTTGCTAACTTATGAAAAAATTAAATCATCTAAATTTGTATTTCTATAGCAGACCACAATGTCTCCAAACAAATGACATTTGTGTCCAAGATTTACCAAATACGGATTATGCCAACAATAGAAACTTTGAAAACTGTTTATAGATTCATAGATTCCAAGGCCAGAAGGGACCATTGTGATCATTCTAGTCTGACCTCTTGTATAACATAGGCCCTAGAACTTCCCCAAATAATTCCTAGAGCAGATCTTCTAGAAAAACATCCAATCTTGATATAAAAATTGTCAGTGATGGAGACTTTACCAGGACCCTATTGATAAGTCTCAAGTAATAAAACCTCTGAATTCTTTTGCAAAAAAAAATAATAATTTTGTAGCCAGTTCAAGAAATGCCTTCAGCATTGATACAGTTCACTTACAGAACCAGCTGTTTGTTGTGGAATATCAGAAGTACTATTTTGACATTTCACTCAACTTTCTTATCAGTTGTTAGTGAGTGAGATGTACTGAGGAATGTGCACAGATGTTGCAATATAAGAGCAAGACCAAGCAGATGTGTCCATTTCTGTTTGTGGCAGATAAGGATTCTGAAAATGGCTAGAAGAAGTAAAGCATTCAAGGTAGGGAATTTTGTAAAAACTGATGCTTCTAAGATCAAACCAGACACAACCTTTCTAGAAATTTCAGCAGCAAAGCAGTACATCTCTATGTTATCAGCATCCAAATAATAGTCTAATCTGTCAGTGATTCTAAGCGGAAAGTAAAGAAACATACCAAAGAAAAGGAGCTGGGGAGTCCCACAAACAGTAGGTAATTCAATTTGATATAAATTGTGTCAGCTTGCAGGGAGCATCCTTAATTTAGTTGAGAACTGCCCTGGAAACCTTATGAACTGAAATTCAGAAGCTGTATACTTTAATAAACCAAAAGATGTAAGCAGGACTAGATGTATGGATGCAAATCCATATCCAGCAATCCTTAGAGATTTATGACCAGAAACTGTCAAGTAAGCAGTATAAAAAAAAAGATTGAAATTTAGCTAATACTTTGACATTATATATTCACTTCTACAAGTGCCTTGCTCTAATTTGTTAGAAAAAGTAAATTTTCACTTGGTTAATCTTCTGACTTCCAATCTTTTAAGACTTGGGGACAGATCCTCAACAGGTATAAATCAGCATAGCTCCAATGATGTGAATTAGCATAGCTCTATTAACATCTGCTGAGAATCTGGACCATGATCATTTGCATATAGGAATCCGAGGTAGATTATTGAATAATAACGCCAAAATAAACCATTCAAGCAATAATTAAAATTTTTCAAACTCCTGTTCCGCCTCTTGTTTCCTACACAGAGACCCTTTCCTGAAAACGGAGGGGAAGAACCCAGTTTTAGTCTTTGATTAGTTAGATTTTGCCATTTGTAATGACAAGTGTAATTTTAATTGTTAGATTGATCTTTATTTCAGCTAAGTAGTGCATCCTGGAGATGTTCAGTTGGCTAGTTTGCCATTTGGATTCTTGATTAATTGTGGAATGAAATGTTGTTTCAGATGCTGCCTCAAAGATTACTGCTTTCATATTCATGCACAAATACCAAAAATCTGTGTGGCTTTTCCTGTGTGGATAAGAAACATGTCTTTGGAGTCTTTCAGGTTTGGCTCCACAGTTATGATTTCTTTGATATTTGTGTGCTACAATCATGTTTCAAAAGAAAATGGTAAACTTGATAAATTGAGGGTAAGTGCTCCTTCAACTTACCCTGTTATGTTGAATCCTGCACCGGAACAGTGGAAAAGCTGACCTATTGCAGAGATGATGATCTCTGTAGTCAGTTACTACTTATGCACCCTTCCCTCACCTGACTGATACACTAACAAAGTATTAATGTTTGTTTTCCCTGTAAAATGCTTGTGACCTCCCTGGGTGGTTGCAATGAAAAGGGAATGTATCTGAGCCCAGGATGAAACTTATTTTGTAGCTTTAAATGTTGTCACAGGCCTTATATGCTTATTAAGCATGAAAATAGACTACAAAAAGAAAAGGTACTCAACATTTGCTGAGAAGAAAAAGCATGAAATAATTGTTAAAAAAATATTTAAGGCTGACCTTCTTACTCTAGAAACCAGTGTCTGAAGAACAACCTAGCTTTATTAATAAATGTTCTTCCTGTTGCTTATAAGGAGCCATTTAAAATGGGCTAATTCTGAACAATCAAACAGATTTTTAAAAGCTCAGTAACCTGTGGGCACTGCTAAATCGATACATGTAGCACTCACCGAAGTGTAGGCACCATAGGATGTCTATTGGGTTAATTATCTCCCAAATCTTTTCAGAATAATCGTTTTTGTTGTTTGTAGATAGTATATTAAAAATGTACCCTTACAAAAGATACGCAAATAGCAAAACCAGGAATTTTCTAGAATAATGAAAATACTTAATTATGTTTGTTTTCTGTCTGCAAAACGATATTTAAAATAGGAATTTAATGTTTACTTGGAATTAAAGTTAAAAATACCCAGTCACAAGTGTCAGAATAGTTATGAAGAAATTTCAACTTAAATATTTGATCCTAATCATAAAAATAAATAGCAACAAAACTTGTTCTAATTCTTTGATCTTGCAAAAGCTTGTTTTTGATTTCTTCAGTGGTTTCTTTGTGTAACATGAGTTGATTAACATTTAATAAATTTAAAGCACAAAGTAATGTATGTGTCACACATATGCACGTTGTATCAGGTTTTATTAAAGCAGAAAAATTACAAAATGTATTATCAAAAACATTCTTCTGGGAAGGAAAAAGTTAAACTGTCTTCCAGCAGTTCAAACACAATTAGGACACTTTAGATTAGCGGGTGCATAATTTTTGCTTATTTTTCACAGGTTAGGAATGAAATGGAATTTAAGCACATGGCTTTCTATTCAACTGCAGTCCAGAGAGCCCTTCCTACTGGCGTGCTAAATGTAACATTTGGGGGGAATTGTACTGTGACAGATTGTTGGACTGGTTGATCTGATGGTCCATGAGGAGATCTTTAGAGCCCTGCAGATCTGCAGATATTCACTTTATATCCACGGATCACGTTTGCAGATAGCGGATCGGATGCGGATACAATTTTTGTATCCGCGCAGGGCTCTCGAGATCTTTCCCCTCATGAAGTTGGTCTTCAGAATTAAAAAGTTGGAGAGCTTTTGCTGTACAGTATATGGCTTGGTATCATTGAGCTACCCTACTGATCCCCCTTGTAAAGGTCTACGCTCAAAGCTGTTCCCCTGTTGTTAAGGCTATCAGTGCTATATAATTTATTCGTTAGTGTATAACATTTTAACTGACCTAAGACCAGATGTTGAGTTTGGGCTGAAATTGAGCTTTGATTTGAAAGTTCCACTCAATCAGTTTAAACAGTTTGTCTTCTTTCATTTCCTTTCTTTTCGTCTTCCTCCTTGGTTTTCATTTCATATACATTAATAAGATAACGGAATAGTAATCTGTACTCCGGCATTCTCACTTTGAATCTCATGCTTTAGGTCCACTAAGTGAGTAACTGTGTTTCAAATTAGATACAGACTTTGTTTATAGTCCAGAAAGGCTGGAGAGAGTTCTGAATCAATAGTTCTATACAGGAACTTATATCTTAGCTAGGCACAATTAGGTGTTTAAACCTCATCTGGCACACACTTTGAAGACGCTATTATTTTTGTAGAGCAAAAAAGCAAAATATATTTGATCTAAAAAAATCAAACTAAATGATCTAGTGTTTGTCATAGTATCAAAGGAGAACGCAAATAGTAAGCAGGTAATGATTATCTTTTGTGTTGCCTGTGACATTTGTCTAGCAAGTATTTAAAAAACAGACCAAAAAACAAAACAAACAAAAACAATATTTTAGGTGTTTAGCCCTTGAGGGGAGCCACCTTTTCTTTGGAAGACCTACTGTTTAAAAATATTATGTTAGTTTTTAGAATTGATCTTTTTAATTGTTCTTCCTCTTTGCTGCTGCTGCTTGTTACTTTCCATTTGAGAATCCATCCTCATGAGTTACAAGTAGAGAGCCCTGTGTGGATACAAAATTTGTATCTGCATCTGATACATGATCTGCAAACATGGTCTGTGGATATAAAGTGGATATCCGCAGATTTGCAGGGCTCTACTTACAAGCAACACGTTTCCTGCATATAAAGATTATAATGTTTTGTTCCAAAAAGTCAAAAGTATGACAACCTCTAATACAGATTAATAGAATAGTCTGCCACAGGAGGCGAGAGAATACACAAAGCCTAGCACTTTAAAAGAACAATTTAATATAAATAGTATTTATTGTAAATGTATTATTCAGTGTAATGTATAGTTTAGTAACTAACATTCTTAGACTGGAAATATTGATCTACAAAATTTACTTGCTAATATTTAACCATTAAAATATATCTTTGCCAATGTAAATTCTGTAAGAATTTCATTTTTTTTAAACGTACCCTTTTATTAGTAAGGCTAAATCCTGTTCACTATACTCAGGTAAAGTAGTTTCACTGACTTCAGTAAGTTTACTCATGAAAATGATGAATATGACATATCCTGAAGTGATTTATCTATTCTTGTTCATCACATTTATAAAATTTATCTTTATTTTCCTACTGTATACTCTGTATGCCTATCCTGTAAGTTAAAAAACACAAAATATAGAAGGACTGCCTGTCAATATAATCACCCCTACTCTTAACCCTTTCTCTCCTCAATAGCCTGAGTAAAGAGAGAAGACAATATGGGCTTTGTAGCATTCCTGGGGACTAATAAATCCAAGGACCTATCACAGAAAATGCTCTGCCAGCAGCTCCCTCTTATTTCTATTGAGGGCATGCCAGCTCAAGTGACTCTGCTGATCTCAGATGTGGTACTGTGTAATATGAGGAAAAGAGATCTATCGTCTCTCACAGAAATAATGGTTTTCTGGCTTAGTACTTGGAAGAATTCTCCAAACATTGCTTTCCATTAGGGTTACTTGATTTTATTGTTCCCACTTTGTTTCCCATTTTATTTGGAAGTGCCAAGATAAAGACATTTTTCTCCTCATAGAAACATCTGATCATAAGGTGTGTGTTTGATGTGACAGCAGCTATCAGTAAAGAAGAGAACACGATATAACTGCAAACATTTGAAGCAGGTGTAACAGAGTAATGGGATAAAAGTGAGATGAATAGCAGGGAAAAAAAACTTCGCAGTGGGGGGGAGCTGTGAGGTTAGAAAATTGGGGGAAGCTCTATCACTTGAAATGTTCTAAAACTGGAGAAAGTGCTACAAAATGTACTTCAGGGAATAATCGTGCACTTCTTGGGACATGGACTTAAGACTTGAGATGTTTTCTTTGTAAAAATATTCTAACACTTTAGATTGGGATTATGTTTCAGTCTAATATTTAGAAGTTATGTTACGTGTATTATGTTGGACTTTGCTTTTTTAAAGCATTTCTAATAAAAGCAGACATGTTTGCACCAGTAAATGTGACCTTGTTCTCCTCTTAGATTCTAACATTTGAGACGAAGAATCCAACAGAACTAGCGGAGCGTTTGCGTTCTGTATGTGGAAACCAGAGCAACGCCTATGCCCGTCTGCTTGAATACCGTTTAAATGCTTTGCGTGGACTCTGGAATGCCCAGCGCCAGCTAGCCTTGGAAGAACAACACGAACGGGAAAATTCTGGGGATGAAGAAACATTGGCCTTGCTCAAGCGTCAGGGTTTGTTACAGCAACCTGAGCAAGCACCATTTACTTCACGGATGGGACTTCTGTTGGTCTTTCCTCTCATTCAGTCTCAAAGTAGAACAGACCCTTCTCTCTGTAACATAACTGCTGAGGTACTATTGAATTGCCTTCGAGATTGCCAGCCTTTGAGTTTGACTAAGGAACCAGCTGACTGTCTTAATGGAATTGAATCTTTGCTCTGCTCCTGGTTGGAGGAAACATCTGCCTCAGGCCAACAGATTCCATATAAACAAAAAGAGAATGCTGCTGCCGCCCTTGTTGCCTTGGCCTGTGCAAGGTAAGAAGAGTCTATATTAGACAGATGTCATGGTTGATGATGGTAGCATGTGTTTGTGCTAAAGAATGGCAGAAATTATAATGTGGTCATGCTGTGGAAAAGCTTTTCATTTTACACTAGCTAGTAGTCTCTTCATATTAAAAATTGCCTGGAAAAGGTTAAACCAATATGCGAGATATAAATGCTTAGCTCATGTGGAAGAGGAAAGATTTAGGCTAGGACTGACTCTTGTGCATGTGGTTTCCTTTACTGTGTTGAACCCATCTGTAAGGATGGTTGACACAGGATACTAAACATTCTCTTCATTCTCTTTCTTTTAATAAATGGGGAAAGGTTTGTCTGACTTCTCCCTGTGCTCTCTGACCCTGGTCCTGCATCTCATTTTTCCTCAAGGGCTTATATAGAGGTCAGTGTACGTCAGTCTGTCATCTGCTGCAGGAGGTCTTTTTCATTCAATTGCCACTTTACATAGAGAAGCCCTCAGAGGAAGTAGATTGTGCTAATTCAGTTTTTCTTGGACAAAAAATGGTGTAGGCTAAGACTTTCAAAATTAACCATTTATTGATTGATTGTTTTGTTTGTGTTCTACTTCACTTTAAAGGCTCCTGATTTTTAGAGGACTGGTGTTTAGCACTTTCTGAAAATCGTGACTCTCTAATGTACACCAAATTGCTGGAATACTGTTTCCCATTCTGGTGTCTGCAATTCAAAAAGGATGAGATAAATTGGAGAGGTTTCAGAGAAGAGCCACGAGGGTGATTTAAGAGATTGGAAAACTTGTCTTATAGTGATAGACTCCAGAAGCTCAATCTGTTTTGCTTAACCAAGAGACGGTTTGGGGGTGGGGGGGAAGAGATTTTATTCCAGTCTAGAAGTACCTATATGGGGGAACAAAACTTTGAGAATGGGTTCTTCAGTCTAGCAGACAAAGTTATAACAAGATCGAGTGCTGGGAGTTGAAGCTAGACAAATTCAGACTAGAAATAAAGCACAACTATTTAACAGTTAGTGTTATTAACCATTGGAACACCTTACCAAGGGTTGTGGTGGATTCTACATCAGTGGCAATTTTTAAAATCAATATTGAATCTTTTTCTAAAAGATCTGCTGTAGTTGAAACACAAATCAATTCAGGGAATTCCTATGCAGGGTTATACATGAGGTCAGATTAGATGACCACAGTAGTATCTTCAGGGTTTATAATCTATTAAATGCATTAAATAAAATGTATGTGACAAATAACATTTGTTTTGTGCATCAGTTGGGGGACAATGGTTGCTATCTGGCATGTCTAAATTATTATCAAAAGGCATGGATAATGTCTTTGTGAATTTAAATGGTTAAAGGAACCAAAATTAACTAAAGGCATTGAATTGAAGATCTTCTTCTTAGCTTGTCTTTACAAAATTATCTACATAATGCTACCTACAGTGTTATAGTATTTTGAGTTTTGTGTTTACCTACAAAAGCCATGCACTCCTCCATGCATTGGGCACCATTTATAAAGAAAGAAGCCTTTGAAAGAAGACTACTATTGATAATCTTTTTTCAATCCTGGATGCTTCATTTTCCGAAGGATACAAAAGCAATGGGATGAATATTGTTTTAAAAAACTGATTAAAATTCTTGGGGGGAAATTGAAATTGAGCATTTCAAAGATGGGATGTCAAAGGACTGTCAACCATTAGAGGCTTTTTCCAGGGCGTAGCACTACTAAAGTTTGTACAAAACTAATGTACTGGTAATCTGCTTTCTTAGTTTCTATATGCACCTGCAAGTTAAACATTTTGTAGAAGCTCCTAAGGAGCCCCTTCAGTTGGGGAAGAACCCATTATAAGAAACATTTTGGTAGTGGCCTAAACAATTAAGAGATTTCTACCGGTCAACTTCTCTGACAAACACTTGCAAGTGTATACCCCAAGTTCTATTTTCTAGGCTTGGGATTTTTAAATTCCTTTTAAGGATAATCAATTGCGGAAAGCACTTGACTATCCCTTTGAAGCCTTCATTTGCAACACTTATAAACCAAATATAGTCCTTCAGGCTGCATAGATGTCATTATTTTTCTGAAATGATGAATAAAAAGAATCTAAAATGCTCTAATCTAAGATGATTCCCAGTTGCCCTCCCTTGTATATTGTTTATGGAGCTGCCTGTGGCAGCTGATGCCCAAAATAAGAAGTGGGTTCAGGGCTGGCAGTTAGATAACATCCTTCCCTCTGCCCCCTCTTTGTTTGTGTTACCCCAGAGTTGGGTGGAAATAATCCAGAAGAAGGATGCAAACAGGAAAAGATGTTGGCTCGTTGAGAGAGAAAACATCCTTGAGGTTTTACAAAAAGTTGTCATTGGACATTGTCTTAAATATCTGTTATCCTTTGTTGCCTTGCATACAAATTAGTGTATTTTCCATGAACAAAGACTTCTAACTCTTATTTTAATTATTTTCCTAGGGGATCACTGAAAACTTTTGTTCACACAGTACATCTATTACAGAAACAGACAGACCTGGGATCCCTGCCTGTGGCTGATGTATTATACAGGTGGGTAATAACTTTTCTAATTGTAGTTCTTTTGCATCAACCTTGAAAATGTGTAAATATTAAAGATAAAAGATTAGTCTCAAAATGTGATCCACTGACAAATCCAAGACTTTATAGTTACTAAAATGAAAATTTGGAAGCCCTAGGAAAAATCCGGTTAATTGAGGAAGGATAATGATCAAAGGCTAATTCTCAATATGTGTTAATTTAAAAAAAATTAAATTCCTAAAGTTCCCTTAAAATGGCTTAATTATGAACTGTAACATAGAGATAAGAAATTTCCCATTTAAAAAATATCTTTAATCTTAATTTTCAAGCTGGTTAATTGTTGCTTTTATCATTACTCTGAAAACATTTTCTTTATGTATCTTACTCTGTACTCTTTTTGGTTTAAAGGTTGCTGCTTCTGGAAGGTGGGCCTGGATCTCCCTCCTGTTTGCTTGGGGGAAAACACATGGTATCTTGGGGATTTGAAGATATGTTACCTGCACCTGATGCCAACAGTGGCTCCAGCTCTGAAAACAAAGGTGAAGAGTTTGTTTTATGACTATACTAAAATCACTTAAGAGGATCAGATTTTTTTTGCATTGATTGTACAGAGTATTTTTTCCCCTCTATCTAAAGCTTTAGAATTTGAGAAGTTCTTTTTCTTTTTGTTGGAAAGAGTATAAAAGCAGTCATGAGGCATAACAAAGAGCACACATGGGGCCATGTTTTTAAGAAGATAGCGTACTTGGGCATCTGTAGGAACATGCAGGCACTTGTTATAGCTGCAAAACCCCACATTTGCGCAAGAAGATGGCTATGTAGGGACCCAGTTTTCCAACTTGCACATTCAAAAACAGACTAATGGGCATGGACTTAATTTTACAGGTAGCCTGTTATTACTGGGTCATCTTTGTAATAGTACACAATCTTTGTAGTACACAATCGTGGAAACTTGATGGAGATGGGTACAGGAGTGAATAGAGCTTCCTTTGGTTGCCTTTTTTTTTTTTTTTTTTTTGAGTAGGGGATTGACTGGAAGAAACAAGTCCACTTGTATTAAAATTAATAAAGTTTTAGCTGGCTAAAGGAAAGTTTTAAATCTGCATATTGATGTAGTACAATGGATTGTATCACTTGCTATTGGCTTCAATGTATGGGTACAACTCAGTTACTGGTAAGGACTGAATGTCATTTTTATCATGGCTAGTGATCTGGGGTGTACATTTAGGATTCTATCAAGCAATATGCATAGCAGAACTCATTGATTTCAATGGGAGTTTTGCACAAAGATTAAATTGAGAATAGCTTTTATAATGAAACTTTTGGTTTTTTGTCTAATGCATTATTGTCACGTTAAGCATCCATTAGTGGGAAAGTGCTTAACCTTAGGACTGCCAGTGTTTCTGTCCTTTCTCTTCCTTACCCATCCTCCTCTGCTCTGACTTATCTCTTTCTGTGCCTCTCCTGTTCTTCGCTCTGTATTTCCCTGCCTGCAGCAATTCCCAATTCCCACCACTTCCCTAATTTTATTGCTACAAAGGTAAGCAATGAAATAGTTATTGTTGGTGTTGAGGTGTCATCAGACTTGAGTTGACATCTCAGTGAGATCACTGGAGATGAAAGGAATTCACACCTCTGAGTCATTGTGTCAGCTTGCCTACAGACTCAGGAAGACAAATGTATTGGTTTACACTCTATGCATATTTGGAAGCTTCTGTTTGCAACCATGAGAGCTAGGAAGTTACTTGTTCTGAAAAAAAATGAAAGCTTAGATTCTGTGATCTGAGGATGTAATGTCAACTACCAAAATACCTTAAGTGGGCTGGTTATTTGACATTCCTGCGTTAATATTATATCTTGGGTGCCATACATGTATCATTGCAGCCAGATTTTTCCATTCTCCCCCCACCCTCCATCTTTTTTTGCTTGCTTGTTAGTTTTCTACTTCTGATGTATATGAGTTAAAAGATTGGGTAGAGATCTCATCCTCCTTGATCAGAGATCTTTCTCTCAACTAACAAAGATCTGAGAAACAAACGGCTAGATGTACGAGCAATTACTGGCACCAACAATTATATCTTCAATGCACTTGGTTGGATTTTTTTTCACACAGTTACAAACAGTATGTTACGGTTACAGTGGTGGTCTTGAGCAGAAAAGCTTGCCATATTCATAAACCTTGGGTGTTATCTCCCCTTCCAGTATGCTGATGTGTGAGCAACAGTAGCCTCTTCTTGATGCCCTAGGAACAAGAGTTAAATCCTTCTATTCTTTTCAAGCAAAACAAAAGAAAATGGTCTTCTGCTCCATTACAACCTTCTGAAAGTATTTAATTGAAAATTATGTTTAAAATGTATTGTATGGAATAATTTTAGATTCTGGTAGTGAAGGTAAAGCATTTTCATCTGAAATGAGTCCTGTTGATCATGTCCTATTAAATGCAGCATTCTAACTTGCACCATAGTCAGACTTGAATAGTGTACAGCCAAAAATGTGCAGGGGCTCTCTGATTAGGTCCTGAACTCTGAATCAGAACACATGAGGAATTTAAGATTAGAACTTAAACTCTGAGCCATATTGCATAACAGATAAGAAAGCAATACAGAAATAGGGAACTTCTCAAATGTATATCATCCATATCTGAGAAAACAGTTTGTTACCTGATGCCATTTTGCATACTTGAATGAGCAGCTGGGTGCATGTTACACTGTTCTCATTCAAGTTGCTTGGAAGCACTTCACATTTTTTGTATAATTTATTTCATATTTTAATATATGTATATTAGCAATGTGGGTAAATTGTAAATATACAGTTATGCATAACTGGATACAGGAATGGTAGAGTGCCTGCTAAAATGGGGCATTGGTCCTTGATTGGTCATCATAGAAGTGACTGTAATACAAATAATAATTTATATATAAATATAAACTTCTGACCAGAGAAGAAGAGGAGCTCTCACTGGTTTTCAGTCACTGTCCTAACAGCAGCAGCGACATGATCATTGTAGCTTTGCTGTTCATAAAAGGTCTCCACTCAATGCTTCCTTCCTATTTCAGATGCAGACTTAGGGCGCTGTCTTGCAGCAGATGGACTTTATCTTTATACAACTAATTCAGTAGGCAGAGGAATAAGCAAATTAGGATCTGGATTACACGGTACTTTACGGTAAGCCACAGTATTGTGATATTTCTGCCTTTGCAGATCTATTATCCTATCTAGATAAATCTTTGTTGTCAGAGGACCTGATATGTATATGAAGCATCTAATATTTTTTTCACTAAATCATTTTTCAGTGATTCAGATTTAGTGATTTGATTTCTCCCCTTCTTATATTGAAAATTACTGCCATTAAATATCTTCCTCATCTAACATGGCCCATATTTTGAGATGTTTTCCTTTATAGAATATTGTAGGCATAAATTTATTCTTCCCTGGGAGCAGTTGATAGTGGCAAGTGGGACAGCCTCTGTACCTAGGGAATGAGACTGTCACTGAGGGACACCAGGAAGCTTCCCCCCCACATTGGAATCTCTGATATCCATTGGCCAGATGGAGCAAGGGGAGCTGATTGACCAGCATTTGCCAGCTCCCAGGATTTAACCTGAGTCAGGGGCCATGTGGAGGCCATGTAGAGCTCTTTTGACTCTGTTCCACCCTGAACTAGGCATGGGAATCTGGCCTGACTGGTACTGCGAGACTAGCCAGTCACCCGTTTGGGGGGTCAGGAAGGAATTTTTTCTCCCATGAGCCAACTGGCAGAGGACCAAGGAATTTTTCACCTTTCCTCACAGCACCTTCAAGCCACAGTAGGCTGAGTAAGAATACGCTTAGTACCTAAATGAGGTACTTGGTTGAGTTATGAATTCATTGCAACTTACGGCCCTTCTCCAGTGGAGTTGAAAGGATAAAATTAATGGTTCCCAGAGGTAAAAAACCTGGGATTTTGGTGGTGGCCTTGGGCTCATGGGAGAGGGTGAGTCCCTCGTGGGTCAAGGTCCTGTTCCTTCTGTACCCTCCATCCCAGTCATGGAGGGGTGGGTGGTTGGACTCGGAACGAGCTGAGCCCTGAGGAGAGCCTACCCCAAGTTACTGTTTGGATGGTGGGGTTTACAGGGCTCCTACATTGGAACCAATGAAATGCCTGGTATAGGAGAGTATTGATGCTGGATGGGTAGTGCCACTTTCTTGTGTTTAAGTTTAATAAAAGTCGCGGCCTGCTGCTTAAAATCCATCCATCTCATTTCACCACCATGTCCGCATCAAACCTTGGTAGTTAGGAATTTATATCGCCTATGTTACAAATTTCAGCCCTGTGCAATTCACAATACAAATTATTAGCACCAAGATTGTTCTATCTCTTCATTCTTTCCTTGCTTATGATTCTTGAATCTTCAGAGTCTTCACATGCTTAAAACCAGTGCTACTACGTTAAATAGATACATGGATTTGTAGCTAGGTTCAAACAAAGCTCAAGAAATGTTTGAAAAGGTGCAGCATATTTAAAGGTTTGTAATGTCCTGCTTTTTCCCCAGAGGCTTTGTATACTGTCGTAACGAGGAGTTGGAGGCTGGATGGGTTGCTTTTGGCAATGGCAAACTTCTTCATCGGCCTGTCTCTTTTGATAATAAGCCTCACTCCCTTTTCCAGGTCATTGACCAGAATACCCTTCAGGTAAAAAAACCACCAAAACCCTCATGCCTTTATTTCATAATCATAATATAGTAAGGAAATGTTCTTAAATTGTCAAAAATAATAATAATACTGATGTACTTTCAGCAAAATTTCTAATTCAAATTTAATTAGTTCTCTTGTGCTGGGAGTTTGCTTTTTCCCTCCATGAAACTGCTTCTGCAGATTCTCACTGGTAGGTAGAGTTGCATGTCATGCCTCACAAACCATCTTACAAGTTACATTGTGTTACAGTGTTTATGCGCACACATCACAAATTAATAGTATTTTAAAACAAAGCAAACTGATATTTATCTTTAAACCAAATAGATTTAGAGCCTACCTATCCCCGATGCCTCCATTTTTCTTAAGTACAAGAATGGTTGGCACCTTCACTTCTCGCTATAATTGTGTTTTCAGACGAGCAACTATCCCTCCTGACAATGTTTTTCCATTGTGGTTTAAAGAAGTTTCACTGAAGAATAAGGAGTAAGGCTGTTTGTCTGTTTCCAGCCATATACAATATGTTTCCTCAAATTAAGTGTTTGGATTCCTCATTAAATGAGTTTCCTTCCAGAATTTTGAGCAGACATTTCAGTGAAGTAGGATAAAACAGAGAACTATATTAATATTTACATTTTGCTAATGGTAATATGTACATTTTTCAGCAATTTGAAACCATGATCTTTTGTCTATTTTTAGATGGATAACTGTGTCTTGCTAGCATGGAATTTGTTAGTACGCAATACATCTATTTGGCAAACTGTATTCTCCCTCAAATCATAGCAAATTATAATTAGATAAGTAAGCCTAATGAGCCTTGCTCTAGAATAACTAAAAACACGCACTTTTTAAATTAATAGTCTGAAGAACAGCTTCAAAATGTGAACTGGACTCTCCTTCTTTCTTGCTTTCCTACTGATCTCTAGGTATGTCACATACTCCCCATGCCAGTAAATCACTTCCCAGTTGGCAGTACTATGACCACAGTACATCTTTCTTCAGATGGTACCTATTTCTACTGGATCTGGTCTCCTGCAAGCCTGAATGAAAAAACACCAAAGGGACATTCTGTCTTTATGGATATTTTTGAACTTATAGTAAGTGTATTTTCAATTAAATTAGCAATTTGTTTGTTTATTTGTAGCAGACTTAGTTTAGTGACATGAATAACACTTCTTAAAATAGTAACATTTAATAAAGTTACTGGACATGTTAATTGTTCATTTGAGTGCTAGTACATAACTTCAGGAATACAGTCAAAACATTACAAGCAGTTGACATAGTGTTTAACAGGATGAAAAGCCATACTATAAAATCTGCACTTCCAAAGGACATTCCAATATTGAAGGCTTGCTTGTAACATGTGGTGTTAGTGTGAAATATATTATAGCATCATTATTACTCTGTTTCATACTGAAACAGTACTTTTAGTGTAAGTGCCATGTACTAAGTGGAGACTGCTTACTCCGTATTACTCTTTTAAAACGCAATAAGATCATTTTAATAGAAGTTGTCTATATAAGGCTAAAAAAGTGCACTTTATCACTCAAGTCTACATTTTGTACTGATTTTTTTAAAATTATTTATTTACATTTTGGAGCTATACATGACAACAGTTTGTATTCCTTTCCTCTCAACAGCTCCTATACATCCTTGGTTGATACTCCTGAGGTGCAGAAGAAATGTTAAAAATGTAACACTCAGGTTTCAAGCTTGCACATAATTGCTGATATTTATTTAAATGGCACAGTCTCCAGCAGTTTAAACAACTTCAGTTCTATAGAAGCTGAAACCATATCAATTTAACAACTTTTTTTGGCATTGGTACAACCCTTAGTATTGTCAGTACCAATAGACTTCTGCAGTGGTATATTGGAAGCAGTATAAATGGTAGAATTGATGAGCAAGAATCAGAAAGGTAGGACTGAAAGGCACCTCAGTAGGTCATCTAGTCCAGTCCCCTGCACTTAGGCAGGACTTAAAATTATCTAGATATGATACAGCTGTGGGCGACAGTGCAGGTTCTGACTCCGTAACTTGCAGCAGACTCCCACTGTACTGACCCCCTGAACTATTATTCTCCAATTTGCATGGAATCTTGGGAATGAGTTGAGGACTTAAAAATACATCTAATTTGGCAAACATATAAAGGGGAAGGGTCTTCCCATTCTTAAGGTAAGAGATTCTCCAATTCATTTCCTTTGTATGTTACTAGAAAAAATGAGTTTCAGTTTCCGAATGACCTCCAGTTGGGTCCCTCCAGAATGTGAGCACTCTGGGCGGGTGGTTCTGGCCTTGGCGCTCTGTTAGGAACGTCTTTTGCAGGGGAAGCACTTTAGAAAAACTTTTCACTCATTCCTGTAGAGAACTCAGCTACTGTCTGACTTTTTGTGGAGTTATTAGTTAAAATACTCAATTTATTAAATGTCTGATCTACACTAAATATTTTTACCAGCATAGCTATGTTGATTAGGGGTGTGCTTTAAAAAAAAAAAAATGACAGAGCTGTATCTGTGCTTATGCTAATGTAACTTATATCTGTTCTCCGAATACCAGTATATTAGTATAACTATACTGGTAAAATCTTCTTGGGTTAGACATGGCCTAGAACTTTCCCAGAACTGCATTATGTAGGGAAAATCTTCCATCCAGTTTTTCAGCTAATGTGTGACTTAGACTTTTACAAAACTTACTCAGAAAATAAAAATAATTTTTAGTATATTATATTTGTTATAGTTAAAAAATCATCTAAATACTGGGTTTTGTATAATGTTAACTTCAACTTTATTTCTGGAAATTTATTTATGGCAACTGGACTATTACTGCTGTATTTTCCAAAGTAAGAAATGTCTAAAGATGATCAGTCATGATATGATTTTGGCCATGATATAATAATCTGTATTTCTAGGTATTTCAGTCACACCAATCACCTTGGTATCAGACTTCCTTGCATACATCTGGATCTGGTTTTTGCTTCTCTTCTCATTTTGCAAGCATGGAGGAATAAAATCCTTAATCTCTTAGGGACTTAAATATCTAAAGATTTTTTTTTTTCATTTGTATAGGTAGAAAATGATATATGTATAGCAAATCCTCTACAGGAGCGCATTATACTAATGAGAAAAGAGGGAGAATCTGCAAAGAGTATAAATGAGATGCTTCTGAGTAGGCTTTCAAGATACAGAGCCTCCCCATCAGCAACACTGGCTGCTCTAACTGGCTCTACAATTTCCAATACATTGAAAGAGGACCAAGCAGGTCAGAAGAGTTCTCTTCTCCTTTACTATACTTTTTCACTTTTGTTTGGAGTGATGCATATTTACAAAATTATTTCTCTAACTGTAGAATTTGAAAATCCTACATACCTGTACGTATAGTGTCTTTAAATTTAGGCTCTTTAAACTGCCATCATATACATTACTGTTACGAATTTCTTAGAATTTATTAAAATTCTTTAAAGTTGTGTGAATTTCTTGTAAAGATAATTGCTTTTGGAATACTTCATGCAAATACATACTTCAGTGCAAGTGCTTAACATTCAGAGTTCTAATAGCAAAATAACAGTTCATATTCAAGTAAAATACACTGCTGCAAGGAAAAAAATTGATCATGCAAAAACTGTAGCTGTCGTAAACACAGCGCCCTTTTGTTGCTAGTTTATGGCTCAATTGTGCCACCCTTACTCTGATTGATAGTCCCACTGAAAGCTATAGGACTATTTCAAGAGTTACTCCTGGAGGAATCCTGCACTACTGCATGTTCGCATAATTAACAAGCTGTGCATATTAATTTTTTGTACAGAAAAAAGCTTCTGCCAAAATGTTGCTGCAGTTCTGTCTTTTGCTTACCAGAGGGTGCTGTGGCAATAGAACACAGCAGCAGCTCCCAGCTAGTGAGGGAAGAGAAAGAGCCTGCCTTCTTTGCAGCGCCTGTCAGGCCAGGAGACAGGGGCTATGGGAAGACAGACACCATGGGGTGCTGGGTGGGGGGTCAGAAAGGGGGTCATAAGGGCTAGTGGGGGAGGACAGACGGGCCAGGGGCTGAATGGGAGTGGAGGCACAGGGCCTCGGCAGGAGGGAGGTGCGGGGCTACATAGGGACAGGAGGTGGCTGAGTGGGAGCACAGAGACACATGGGGAGAGAGTGCAGAGGTAAATAGGGACAGGGGAGTGGCTGGGTGGGGGCACAGAGACACATGGGGACAGGGGGAGGGGGTACAGAGCCACTTGGGGACAGGGGGAGGGGTGCAGGACCACATGGGGATGGGGGGAGTGGGTGTCTGAGTTGGGGTGGAGGGACACATGGGAGTACAGGAACACGGGAACAGGAGCAGATGTGTCTGACTGAATGGGAGAGGCTAGGTGTCAGCCAGGGTCTGCATGGGGTATGCTCCCTAACAATACCTCCCCGCCCCTCCTCCCCAAAAACCTCTTCCATACTTTTCCCACCCAGACCCAACAACCCTCCAAGTTCACACCCAGGCTCCTTCCCAGCAATTTACTTCCATTTCCCTCAGCTCCTCCGTTACCCCTGACTTTCCCAAGCCTTTGCACTGCTTCTGAGGGGTGCTGGAAATATGGTTCTGTATTGTAGTTTAAATGAATTACTCAGAGTTCTGTATTAATATGCCTAGTAAGGAATATATTTGTCAAAAAACATTAACTGAATCTTTTTTGTTGTCTGTATTGTTACAGACAAACTTGCTGACAGGCATTTTGAAATAAATGACCAAAAATAATTGAAACTGGTGTGATTATATTGTGTTATTTTGACAAGTAAAATATGCAGAATTTTGAAATATTGTGTGCAGAATTTTTTAATTTTTGTTGCAAATTTTTTAACTTTTTTGGTGCAGAATTCCCCCAGGAGTAAAGAATAAGGTATCACTCAGTATTTGTCACTGGCATAAAATATTAAGAATACGATATACTCAGTAGACTGGTAGGAATTGTAGAAAAGTAGGGTAAAAATCAAATTAATTTGTAGTGCAGATTGATCTTGAATTATTTTTACAGGCCATCTGGATCCCTCTGTCTCAATGTTATTATAAACTCCTTTAATTGGACTAAAAAGAAAACATTCATCAGCCATAACTTATAGAGCTTTCCTAGATTTTGGTGAAACTTATTTCACTGAAGATCTCATAATACTTTGATTTTAGTCAGGTAGCTCCTCTCTTCTATTTAATTCTACATTTCCAAAAGATCAATAGGAAAACTGAATGTCGAAGAATAAAACTAATGGCTAGACTATGAGACTGGTGTGTCAGACAAAACTGACTTGATTACCCTCCCAGAAAATTAATTTTATTGTCAACTCCATGGTTAAGTGATTATTTGTTGTTGTTTTTTTGTCCTTAAAGGACCAAGATATCATCTTTGATATGGGGATGGGGAGATACAGCCTGTGAAGGGATTTGAGGAGAAGCAGAAGGTGGTTGGAGTGGCAACCAAGAGGAATTTAGCAGATGTATTCTGAATTGATTTGAGGAGGATCATATGATTTTCATGGAGACCAAAGATGACATTGGAGTAGTTATGTGTAAGATTATCAGGGTTTAGGCCAGAGTTTTGGTAGGGGGTATAGAAAGGAAAGTTTAGATTCTGGAGATAATGTAGAAAGAAAGCTGACAGGATTTCATGATAGATTTGATCTGGGGAGAAAATGAAGGAAGAGTAAAAATAACCCCAGGATTGTGAGCCTGTGTGGGGAAGGGGGTAATGGAATTGCCAATGAGATGAAGATAGGAGGAAAATGAGAGACTAGATGCATAAGTGATTTCATAAGGATTTAAAAATGGCATTAGTAGTACATTGAGGCAATACTTAGAGGCCTTAAAAATCTTCCAAGAAATCCAAAAGGATCTTTTCCTTCAGAAGATGTTTCACTTTTAGGCTATAAATAAAGGCTTACATGGAACCATTGACAAACCTGTAACAATAGCATGGTGAATTATTTTCTTCTGGCATTATTAATCCTTACTATGAATAGGATACTTCAGAAAATCCTAAATCAATTTCCAGTAAGTGTCCCAAGCTCTCAAAATGAACTTTAACATTTCTGTTGGCAGTAGAAATTGTTAATCATATTCTTAGTTTTTTATGCCAGTGACTGTGTGTGTTGTGAAATTTCATTATACGTGTGTAGACTCATATTGAGGTGAGGGATACTCCAGTGGTGATGCACCATATTGTTTGGGACATCAATAAACAAGTGGTCCAATTCCCATTCAAAGCACTCATCGAGTACTCTTTTCACACTGTAGCACTGTTGGAATTGCTTTTTGGGCACTATTCTGCAGTACCTCTTCATTATTGATGAAATAGCAAATATGTGTGACATAGTTATTGGTATTCTGATTAATTGTTTATATATTACAGTATTACTGTTCTTTATGACCTTATTGAAACTACTATAGTAGTTTCACTTTATTCAAACACCCTGTCTAAACTAGTGTAGTAATCACTTTCTTTGCATTCTGAGGATTTTTTTAAAGTTCCTTTTCAGGACAAACTTTCTATGTGTATGTCTTGAATAGTTCTCTTCCTTTTTTTTCAAATATGCATTAAACAACCTGGAACCCTGGGTTCACTGACTAATGGTGAGATTACTGTATGCATATGGATTTTAAAAATCTCATGGATCCAGTTACATGTTGTTATAAGTTCCTCAGTTAAGAAAATGCTCTCTCTCTAACCAGTGGAATGTACATTTACACCACTGCAAATATTTTTCTAATGTTTTTGCACGTACCCTTTAGATTGTGACAGGGAGTGGAAAGAGGTATAATGGAGATCTTGTAAAAGCTGTATGTTGCCTAGTAGTGAATAGGAGTGCTTCAGAAAATAAAATATGGGTTCCTCTTGAACAGTATTCAGAGCAATGTTGATCAGCTTTGGCTGGAGCTCCACCCTCACCACCTTGGCTGGAAGTTAGATCACCATGCTTTACTGGATATGGGACCAGGGTAGGGGGATTTCAAGGGATTAAAAAGTGGTAGTGAATGCCTCTTGTCTTAAAACTTCCTTGGGCTTTAAAATGTTGCTCATGATATTTTACCATCTTAGACATCCCTAGGACAGATTTTTGTTTGCTTCTCTGTATATTATACCTTCTATTAGCTTTTAGGTTTCTATTTTTTTCCTGATGTTGTTGTTTGTTGTTGTTGTCATCATCGTCATTATGGAAACTAGGGCTTATTATTTTTATTCATATTTAAAGATTGTTTTATTCAAATTATATTTTAAAATGCCACTGAAACCGTGCATGCCCTCTGAGGAATTATCTCCTAATGAGTGGGGGGGGATCTTTAGAGTCCACTGGCCAGCCCCACAAGTAACTTCCAAAGCCTGCAAAAATGTTAGATTTGTCAGTATTTCTGATGGATTTATTTAAACTCCAAAACAGATTATATTTAGGACTTCTATCTTGCTTGCTCTCCATATCGTACTAATTGTTTAGAGAAATAATTGTTTGATTCATTGCTTTATTTAACATTTCAGCTGCTAACACTAGTTGTGGGCTACCACTAAAAATGTTACGAAAGACTCCAATGTACACATGTGGAACATATTTGGTGATGTTGGTCCCACCTCCAGGTGGGTCAGGCAGCTCTGCGACACGATCACTGTTTGGTGGGACAAGTGGTTTGTCATCTTTGAAAAGTAAGTTCTTTTTTTTGTTATCCTTACAGCAGATTTCAGAGACTCTTTTCTTTATCATATTTTAAACGTTTGAGAAACTAATTGGAGAATTTTTTTTTTAAAGTTCTTGCTTCTAGCTTGGTATACAATATTTCGGATGGGCAGTTCACAAGCCGAGCGGATCTCATTGATGCCGCAGGAAGTTCGCTTGGACGTGGTGCTCTAATACCAGGACTTGGTAAGAAATACATTTATTTTTAGGGACATTCAGTATTGTAGATAGTAATCTGTATTTTCTAAATTTTTTCTTTCAATTTCCAGTAACTTCCACTTTTTTTGGTAAAAATTAAATAAAATTACAACTTAGAAGATGTGATGTGAAAATTCTAAAGGAAAGCTTTTTTCCTGGTTTCTTATGCTTTGGTTTGCAAGTTTTGAAGGTGCACTCTGTCTTCTAGAAAGTGAGAAGAGGTATTGACCTTAGGTGGAGAGAACTTGGAAGGTTTTTTTAATATCTGTTGTATTACAGACTCTTAAAAGAAAGAGTCAGTGTTTAGAAGATTTGAACTTTCCTATCTTCACTTTAAAAAATAAATGTATTAACCAGGAAGATGTTCTGCTTACATTTTCTTATTTCCCTGTGACTTTGGTTTTCACGACTTCACTTGAATTTGCATTCTGGACTTGGATTGCTTCTGCCAACTCAATAGTCAGAATGATACAAAATAAAATAGGAATAAATTGTTAAACACCGGCTATGCTAGATAGCTGGCGAGGGATAGCTCAGTGGTTTGAGCTTTGGCCTGCTAACCCAGGGTTGTGAGTTCAATCCTTGAGGGGGCCATTTAGGGATTTGGGGCAAAAATCTGTCAGGGACAGTACTTGGTCCTGCTGTGAAGGCAGGGGACTGGACTCAATGACCTTTCAAGGTCCCTTCCAGTTCTGTGTGATAAGTATATCTCCATATAATAGATACCAACAGGTTTTAAACAATGCTTAATTAAAATGTTAACTAGGATCTGTATAGGAGTCAAGTTGACAAGGATCAAAGGTATAATTTTTTTAAATGTTCGTTAAAACACTTTGGCCAACATATTTTGAAACTCTAGCGCAGACAGGGCTAGGAGTATGTTAACATGTTAATCAATCAAGCTGAAGGTTCACCTCAATCCGCTTAACGTCTGTCACAATACAACTAGTCCAGTCTACCCTTGAGTTTTGAAATGTGCTTAAATATCTTCTATCCTAGTCTAGACAAGCCTATAGAAGAATTTTCTGCAATCTCATGCAGTGGGGATACTGCCAAGTTCATACTTTTCCTCTCTCTCCTTTATATAATTTCTAAAGATCCAGCTATGACGCTCTCTTGTTTTTTCGATGTATTGTGCCCACTTGTAAGCTCCTCAGGCCAGAGGTCTGTTTGCCCACCACTCTTCACCAGTTGTACAGCACCATACATGCCACCAGCTCTAAATAACCTGCAAAGTAGTAACAGCAAGGCTATTAAATTAAAACCAAATGCAATTAATTATGAATAGAGAGAGCCAAAATATTTGAAACTGCTTTATCTATTTTTCTTGAACAGCAGCATAAGCAGGGGTACAAATTTTGAGGTCCATGGTAACTTTTAAAAAAAATTGAATGACATAACATTTTCCCCTCTCCCCCCCATGTCCATCACTAAGTACAGTAATTTTGTCAAGTGTCTGTCGTGCAACATTGTGGTGCTGACCCCTGAGCATAAGATGCTAGCCCCAGCATTTCAGCCAGTTGACTAATTGGTAGCAGGCAATTTGAGTGATAAGGACACAGGAATACGAAATATAGCACTTAAGGCATTTATTTGTTGGTGCATGAGGGGTTTGCACTAACCACATTAGGAAATTTGCTTTAAAAGATTGTTATTCTTAACCCTTACCTTTAAGCAGCTTGATGTGTCACATAATGTAATTGAATTAACTTTAGAAAACACATTAAATACACATCTGATATAGCAATGTTTGAATTGCTTTCCAAGAAAAAAATTCCAATAGAAAATACTATCATCAGACAACTTTTTAATAAATAAACTATTTTGATTTTTTTTGTATATTCTCTCTTCAGGTGCATGTTATGATACTATGAATAACATGATATGGACGTGCTCTAATGACTATATTGATCAATGGTGTAATCCTGGAAACCAAGCATTCCATTATGTCTGTCAGAGACTGGGAGTTAGTCATATCATCACAGAGCCTAGAGGTGAGCATATAATCAGCACTTTGTATAAGTGTAAGTATTATATATGAGATTAACGTAGTCTAAACTCACATAAAGCACTGAACATACTTTCTTCAGAAAGCCACAAGATTAGTTACAGCATATTACAAAATTACTTGATCTTTATTGAAGATAAGAAAAAAGCTTTTTTGTGCATGTTTATTGGTTTTCTGACTTCTGCATTTAACACTTCTAAAAACTTGAACAGAAATCTCTTACCTTTAATGCAGACGATAGCTCTGAAGTGCTGCAGAATATCAGTGATGCTAATGATGGTTTCATAACATATTTTAAAAAGGAATGTAAACTTGATATATGCACCTCTGTGTTCATAGAGAAAAGTATGTCCATTTATTTTTTTCTTTCAGGAGATGCTATAACCACAAATGAGGTTATCAACCAGTTACTGCACCATGTTGGTGCCATGTGCATACACCAACTAAATCTGCTTGCAGCCAGTAATAATCTCCCAATAACAAATTTTTTGGGCAAACAACATCCAATTGAAGCACACCATCTCAGCAGTATTTGCGACATCATGGAGAAAGCTATGGTGAATGGAGATACTTGCATTATACGCTGCATCCTTGTTGTCTTTCAGGTATAAACAAATCTTAAATATATTTTAAAATAAACTCTGGAAAGGAGACTTTAAGAATGCAGATCAACAAGTAAGCCTCTTTTTAAATGAATCGTGACTTTGTATTGCGTAGAGAAGAGCTAATGGACATTAACCTAGAGATAACTTCTTATTTTGCATTTCTAGAATGTGTTATAGTCTAAAATTAGACCCCTATGAGTTCTTATCTATGTTTTACAAATTGGATAAGATCCAGAGAGGTTAAGTTATTTGCTCAAGGACAAGGGTGGTTTGTCTAGTTTTTGTTAAGGCTCTGATCACAGACTCAGTAGATCTGGATTCAATTCCTGATTACCACCAACTTTGAGCAACCTTGGAGAAATTATTTAGAGTGTTGGCCATAAAAATCTTTAAAGTTGGCCTAACTCTGCTTCCATTTGAGCCACTATGTTATAGGGGCTTTCCTGTATGAAGCACTTTTCTTGAGTAGAAAAGAAATTTGTTTTTAATATTGCTGTATTTTCTAACTATCATTTTTGTAGGTGGTTTTTAAATTTTTCTTCAGCCCCCAAACTGAGAGAAACAGAGACATTGTTAGAAGGTCTGGCCTTTTACTTTGGCAGTTATTGATGGCACCAAAGAGCCAGATTTGCCCTGAAATTCAGAAGGAGGTCTGTCTAGCAATCAGGTAAATATCAATGTTACTTTGTCAAAACAAAGTGAAACTAAGATCTTAATGATAGTTATGAAAAATCATAACCTGACTGTAATTTCTTAGTTTACTGTTGTTTCTTAGTTCACTGAGCCATTCAAGTTAAAAATACAGCTAATCTGAACTTTATTATAAGAATCCAGGATTTTGTGTGTAAACTATGCCTGTGGCAAATTTTAGATAAATATGATCAGATCTTGCAAATTTGGTTGGTTTGGAGGGGAAGAAAAATGCAGGATGTTATATTAAGTGGCGAGGGTGATGCAGTATGCAATAACTACATTATGCCTACTTTAAATTGCTCCTGCAGTTCCTATTGGCTACACTTTTTCTTTTAACCTAACCAGGAGTATGGTGTTAAATAGCTGTCAGTTTCACCCAAGAGTTGTCTGCATTTCAGTGACGGGTGCAGTGTGTTTGTGTGTGTGTGTGTGTGGTTTATATATGCTCTGAGGTGAAAGAATCTGTGTAAATGATGGTGGTTAGAGCAATGTTTCAGAAAGCAGATTTGAGACTTTTTGGGGGGGTGACCAGGGGTGTGGAGACAAGTGGAGTGAGTGGGGTTTGGGGATGCTATAGGTTGAGGATGATTTTGGAAAAGTATGAAATGGGTTGCAAGGATGTCCAGGTGGCTTGGGGTGGCGGGAGACTTGTGTTTAGGGATGAGGAACATGTGTTGTATAGACGTCCTGGGATGGGGTGAGCCCAATGTCTTTGTGTTGCGGCATCAGCACCTAACAGTATTATCCAAGCAGATGCTTCAGCTCCCCAGCACACTGGGCACTAGTGCTGAAGGAGCAGTGTCACTGAGCCTGAACGGCACTGCTGTCTCATTTGAGCTACAAGCTGTGAAACTTTTCTGTGGTTTGTCATGAAAGCAGAGTGACCAAGTTGAGGACAATAAAGTGGGAAAAAATGCAATTGTTTATCAAGAGAATCCAAAAATGTGCATCTCAAGGGCAAAGAATGTTGTCTCGGGTGTCTTAATCACAGATTGTAAATCTGCTTTCAAGTGGGAAATCTTCCAGAGCTTGAGAACAAAATCTTCCAAAGATCAACCTGTGTGCCTTTCTTATAAACCACTAAGTTACAAAATGTATACAGCCATTTAAATGTACTAGAGAATAGTAGTACCTCTTTGGTTTGAAGGCCGTCTTTTCAGGTTTTATATATGCTGCTGACTGTTTACACAGCGGATATTGATAGAACAGTTAAGTAGATGTTACAGTATTTGACTAGATTCATTGTTTTTGGTCAGCAAATACATTAAAGCATTGTAGCTTATGTAAGCAAAGGAGCAGATCAGTAAAGATCAGGAAGGATTTCTTCTTATTGTAGTAATAATAAATTCCAAGTTAACTTTGAGGTTCATATTTTCTGACTTAAATTTTGAATTAAATAAATTGTGTTGTAAAGTACTATGAAATGTAGGCTCTCCGGGTGGTGATGGCTATTCTAAGGCTACATTTCAAAGAGACTTGACTGTGATCAGTCTTGGAGTCAGTGACTGAGTTGGGAAAAAAACTGCAGAAATCTTGGCTCTAGTTCACTCTTGTAAAATGAACAGTAGACCACACACTTATGTTTGGTATGAGATACATTTAATAAGGTAAAACATGTCCATATAGTAGCTCCTTTAACACTATAAGCAATCGGGAGCACACGCCTGTGCACAAGGGTGATCTTTTACCCTTGATATGGTGAATAATTTATGCAGAGGGGACAAACTATTAAAGGGTGGGGGAGACTAATTTTTTTTTTTTTTTTTTTTTGGAGGTGTATCTATAGCAGTGCAGTTCCAACATTACTGTACTTCTGGCTCCCCACTTAGTTTAAAGAAGGATTTCCATAATGGGTCAAAGGTTAATGAGGTTAAAGGAGTTAATACCAGTCAAAGTTCTAGGCTACTGGCTTTCATTTCCTATAGCTCTTATTTCAGATATTTGATTTGCTGCTTTCTACCTCTCTCCACCACTGTTCTGCTCAGATTTGCAGTAAAGCCGTCATCCTGTGTTTGACATTGGTCTGTTTGTTACAGAAATGACTGTGCTATCATATGTTACAATGATGACTTCACTGTAGGATTTGTCAGGAGGGAGCAGATGGCTCAGAGAGGGGGAAATCCTCTGCTTATACAACAAAACTTCTTTGATTAGCAGAAATCACAGAGGAAACATTTGCAATTATATGACAGATAAATTAATCTAAATGTTAAGATGTGTTGGACATCTCTCCTTAGTATAAAAATATCTCTTTATAAAAATTCAGGCAACCATATGGAATAATTCTAAGGGTGATAGCTATACAATTGTAAGCTCCAATTTTTAATGTTCTGTTTCCCATGTTTATAATGGAACTATTTTCCTTTCACTCATTATAAACAAATGTTAAATTCGACTTTTGATTCCTCCCTCTCCCCACCTTTTTTTTCTTCTTAGCTCTGGCTTAAATATCCTATATCCTGGAGAAGTGGAAATTAATAACTTACTTAAGTTGGTCTTGACAGAAGGTGAGTTCTTATTGATACTCTGGAGAATAATTTTTTAAATTTAAAAACTAAGCAGAAAGAGGGCAGTTTTGTCTTTTTTCCTGTTAGTACTTTTTATTTCTGGAATTAAAGAAGTTCAGGAAAAAGGTTGAATGTTAGACTATCATAAACTAGTACCTCCTTGGAAGTTATAGAATGTTTTAAATTCTCAATGCTTTGCCTGGATGTGTGGGGAAGGTGAAACACTGTATCAGAGTAATGGCAAGATCTAACTTAAAACTAGAAAGGTTTACAAATCTGTTTTGACATTATTCATAATGTACTTTGTCTAGCTTGAATATTGTACCTAGTAGGTACACAGCAATTTCTCAGAAAGGGCCCTCGTCATACACACATCTCCATTGTATATCATTTGAAAAATTATTTTATGTATGTGTAGATGAGGGACGATGTGGAACTGGCAAGTGGTGTCGTAAATCTGTAGGTGAGGTGAAACAATGAGACTCAATTGAGTTCCAGAAACATTGCAACATCACTGACTACAGTTTTTACTGTTTAAGTTAATTTCAGTATCTTAATGTGGTGTTCAAAGCTACCAAACGACAATGTAGTAAAATATGTGTATTAGTTTTACATGGGCAAGTATTTATTTTCCCCAAAAATTATGAAGCTGTTTAGCATGTGGCAAAAATGGTGAATACCAACATTTTGCAATATGCTAACATGAATTGTTTTCACATTGCACATTCTTAATTATCAAAATCTCTCATAAGTGATTTTAATAGTTCTCTATATTTTCAATTGAAATTTGCTGACCAGATCAGTCTCACTGAAGGTTGTGTAGCAGTAGATTGTGTGCCCATAGTTCGTACTGTGTAGTGGGTAGATATAAATGAATGTGAATTCCTAATACAATGCTTTGCCATTTGCAAGATTTTGTACATACAATGTAGCATCTAGTCTGCCTGATAGGTTTTAATTTGTAATTGCTTATGCATGCAGTACTAGCCTTTGAAATATTCTAGAAATTAGCTTTTAATTCAGTTACACATATGCACAGGTCAATATTAGAGTTAAAGATTCATAGATTCTAGGACTGGAAGGGACCTCGAGAGGTCATCGAGTCCAGTCCCCTGCCCGCATGGCAGGACCAAATACTGTCTAGACCATCCCTGATAGACATTTATCTAACCTACTCTTAAATATCTCCAGAGATGGAGATTCCACAACCTCCCTAGGCAATTTATTCCAGTGTTTAACCACCCTGACAGTTAGGAACTTTTTCCTAATGGCCAACCTAGACCTCCCTTGCTGCAGTTTAAGCCCATTGCTTCTTGTTCTATCCTCAGAGGCTAAGGTGAACAAGTTTTCTCCCTCCTCCTTATGACACCCTTTTAGATACCTGAAAACTGCTATCATGTCCCCTCTCAGTCTTCTCTTTTCCAAACTAAACAAACCCAATTCTTTCAGCCTTCCTTCATAGGTCATGTTCTCAAGACCTTTAATCATTCTTGTTGCTCTTCTCTGGACCCTTTCCAATTTCTCCACATCTTTCTTGAAATGCGGTGCCCAGAACTGGACACAATACTCCAGCTGAGGCCTAACCAGAGCAGAGTAGAGCGGAAGAATGACTTCTCGTGTCTTGCTCACAACACACCTGTTAATACATCCCAGAATCACGTTTGCTTTTTTTGCAACAGCATCACACTGTTGACTCATATTTAGCTTGTGGTCCACTATAACCCCTAGATCCCTTTCTGCCGTACTCCTTCCTAGACAGTCTCTTCCCATTCTGTATGTGTGAAACTGATTTTTTCTTCCTAAGTGGAGCACTTTGCATTTGTCTTTGTTAAACTTCATCCTGTTTAACTCAGACCATTTCTCCAATTTGTCCAGATCATTTTGAATTATGACCCTGTCCTCCAAAGCAGTTGCAATCCCTCCCAGTTTGGTATCATCCGCAAACTTAATAATCGTACTTTCTATACCAATATCTAAGTCGTTAATGAAGATATTGAACAGAGCCGGTCCCAAAACAGACCCCTGCGGAACCCCACTCGTTATGCCTTTCCAGCAGGATTGTAAGATGACAGTACACAGCTTCATATTATGAATATGTAAAAGCTATGAGAGAAAGAAGTGACTTAACCAGAAGTAATGAAGACTAAGTCCACAAACAAGTCCTTGCCTCTGCACGGAAGAGGGATGAAGAGCATGTTATAGCTCTTACCAACCATGTCATCAACAATGTGACAAACCCATTTGACCCTGAAGCACATCCAGGGGTACTTATCAAAATATCTACTAAACTGCATGTAACATCAGTGTTACAGGAGCTCTACTGAAAATAGCAGATGTTGATGAAGAACAAATGGAGAGATTTGTGAGAGGTGCACTTGATCCTGAAGAGAGACACAGCTTCTTCAGCCGCCCAATCAAGAAATCTGGCATCAAAATACTTGCTGACATGGCCAAGAAGAACAAATTTAAGCCTGGCAAGGGAGGCACAATCGCAGCAGATACCAGTTTTCCACAGAGCCTTGTCCTTTGCAAGATGCAATGATGATGTTTCAATGGGAATTGTTCTTAGTCAGCCAGTAAGACCTGTGCCTTTGTCCCGCTGATGGAACAATGAGAAGAACAGACAAAGCTGAATTAGGGTATCAGCTGTAAAATCAAGCTGGAATAATTCATGAGCTAAGAGCATGCAACAAAGAAACCACAGTGTACATCCGAGATGCCATAGCTGTCATACAAATGATGACTGAAGACAAATTCCACACGTTCGATGAATGGGCTGCTGAGTATATGAGGCAGGTCCAAAAAGGATTTGACAAAGCTAATTCTGTAATCGAAGTCTGAAGACAAATATGACAACAGTAACTCTGTGAAAACTGCAGAAAGACAGTGCTGGACAGGATTTAAGGATGGATGCAAGAAATACCAGGCCATTGGTGGACATCCTGTGCCTCAGTGAAAAAAGTTTCTAAAGTTAGCATCCAGTAAGCTGTCACTTGTAAAATTCCTCTGTGAATTTATGGTTCAAAATCTACCTGACGGTGTAGGAGTCACACCCAACACAAATACTCCTTGATTGAGTCTTTTCCAATGGTGAAGGAGCAAAGTCCATCACCAGTAGAGGTATTGCAGAAGCCCAGGACTTGCACAGCACTCAAGTGGAAGTGGACAGAAGAATGCTTCTGCATGCTGTATATACCAATATGGCATTTGAGTCTCTTTGTATCAAAGAAACTGTAGTAATTAGGTCACCTGATGCACATGTTTTGATCCTTGCTGTTCTCTTCTTTCCAAGAATGGAACATACAGATAATGTGCGGATTGAAACAGGTACCATTACCAGCACAGCTGACAAGTGTTGCTTCATACCCGTGCATGCAATTTGTGATGCATGTACTTCCTGTTGTACATATTAACAGGATGACTGTGTCATCCCTATTTGGTGCTCGGAAAAAAATTATGTTGTCAAAACAAAGGGAACTTACCACTTAAGAGATCTTGCCAAATTCGAAGAGAGTGCTGGACAAGCCACAGTTTTTGCAGCAAGGAAGTTGGTAGCAGTGCTGTGGTCAGACAAAAAAAAAGATGCACAGAGACCTGAATTGCTTGTGCCTCAATCTAGCCATCAAAAAGGACAAGTCACTGGCCAAACTCTCATCATGTGAGGACAGTTTTGAAGAGCTTGTCAAAAGAGCATCTTGGCAAACAAAGATTTGGATGTCTTTGCACATAAGTAAACCAGATATTGCATCACCATTGTAACACAGGTGGAAAAATATGGATGATGAACTACTTCCTGTATTCTTCAAGGGCCCAATGGCATCTGAGTTTCTATAAGACCTTATTTGTACCAGTAGGGGTCGCTGCACAGTCAACTGTCTGTAGCCAGGACAGTCTTCCCTGCATAGACCTATGTACATGCCAAGGCAGTAAAGACTATGGTAACCCACTCACTCCCGGCAGAGATCATAATGATGAACAAGATGATGATGATGATAACTAAAAATGTCACCACTGCTAAAAAAAATTATATAGCACACAGGTTAAGAAGAGAGTGTCTGTACATCTGGGTATATTGCTTAGATTATCCACAATACAAAGTTTGTTTTAAAAAGTCATAATATATATATATATATAGTGCATAATCAGGAATAACCCAAATTAAGGTGAATAAATTTAGCAATACAGTTTAGATATTAGAATCCGAATACTCGGGTACATCACTAATGAAAAGTTATACAGAGAGTTGGTTGTAGAAAGCAAGTATAAGAATGAGTGTAGATTGTCCCTCAGTAATTGAGCATTTAGGGTAGATTGTGCAGTTGGAAAATACAATCCATGAAGAAAGTATTTCAGTTACTTTCCCCACTGCGCTTCTCATCAGCACTGCAGCTCATCCCTCCTGTTGTTGCCGATATCCGGTGATGCGTTCTAGGTAGATGTCGCTCGACCACCTGATGGCGTCCAACACCATTAGTTGCTGCATCAGCCGAGCGTAGCGCTGACCGATTCTGCATTCTCTCAACACTCGCTCATTACTGGGGTCCCATGCGCCCAATGATACCTGTACAAGTTTATTATTAGATTTTGTTGTACCCTTTAGATTGTTGTGATGCACTGAGGTTACAAAGAAATCCAATGTTATGTCTTGAAATAATACATAGAGTCTTTAAATTAATAGAAATGAATGCAAATACTTCAAAGTGGTCATTTTAATGTGATGATGGTGTCATTAGTTATCCCCATTTCTGTGGAAACGGCACCAGTTGACAACTGCATATCATACTTCATCTTAAAATAGACACAATAAGCTTTGATATGCATGTGTGTAGAGAGCCTACATTGTCGACCACATTAGTGGTATCTTCCGATCAACTAAAACCAGTGAGTCGTCTCAAAATTTAAAACAGTGCTGCATATGTAGTAAGTCCCAAACTGCTTGTATGTCTGTGGAGAATCACAATAAATTGTAAGCATAGTTACTGTTAGTCTGTAGTGTATGTCCAGCAACATTCCTTATGAATTAATAAAAAATTGTATCTAAAAAAGGCTGTTTTACAATATTTTTCATGTTCTGCCATTGTAGGAGAGAGAAATAGTGGGCTCTCCCAACTTCGTGATGTGATCCTCACTAACTTAGCTGAACAGCTTCAGAACAACAGATTTGGAAGTGAAGATGACGATCATTACAGGTAAAGTGAAATAACACAGTTGTCGCTCTTAATTTGTATTGAAGTGCATTTGGCTTGTCAGCATTATTGTAAACTGAGCTGCTTTCTGTCTAAACAACTCATTCCCTTTGTTACTGCAGTTTGAGCTAATGCTAGCCTTGTGTACATATTGTACCGTTTGCTAAAAGCACTGAATTCCCCTGAGGGTTTGAGGTATTATGGAACTTTTGGAGATTTCTGTAGAACTACATAAGTGGTTTGGAGGAGATTTTTGTGAATTCCCCGATAGTTAAATGAGAGCAGATGACATTTTATAATCTAACACTGCACTCCATATTACTGTGTTTTAAGTGTCACTCTTCAGCACTAAGACTATCACCCTCAAGAAGCTCTAACGTTTACTTAAAGATTGAAGTTTGGAAGGGTTTTCTTTTTATTAAAAAAGAAGGCTTCACTTGATATGGACTCTCTGGAGGTACAGTGAGCAAAGTGAATGCAGAATGTACTGATATTTTAAACAAGCCAGAGCTATATCTATCTTATATTATACTGTGGTAAGAGACATTTTATTTTTCAAACATCTTTGATATCAGAGTGCTTTGGTTGAGCATATTAGGGCTTGAGCATCTCTGATGCAGTCATTCAGTCAGTGTAACCTAATTTGTAATATGATTTGTCAAGACTTTTCAGGTGTGTTGACTGTATCGGTCATTAATTTTCTTTAATTATAAATCATCAACATCTCCTCATGTCTTTCCTGCATTTTTAAAGACTAAACGATGAGCTTTTGCACTACATTCTCAAGATTGTTGTTCGAGAATCTTGCATCTTAATCACCAAGTGCCAAATTGTATCTAAAGATGAATTTCAAAGACTTCTTTCAACTGTGCCTGTAAGTAAAATGTATTTGTTGAAAATATTCAATTTGCTTACGTTTTCTTTCTGTTCCTTGATTCCAGCAATCCATTCCCTTTTATGTAAAAGTATACAATAACACAGTCTTGAAAAAGAATAGGGGAGGGGGTTTTTAAGTGCATATTGTTGCAAAAATAAAACCTGATTAATATTACTGAATTAAAATGCTCATGAATAGAAAGGGGGGCAAGACACTTTCATTATAAAGAGATCTTGTATAATAGTGTGAAAGCAGGTTTATGTATTGATACGTTTTCCCTGGCACCTTGCAAACTGTTTGTTTTAACATTTATTTTTGTATAAGGTCCTTCAAAGTTTCACAGAGTGATTTATAAAGTGGATTAGAATATAGAGAGAACCTTTTAGAGTTGTGTTTAATTATGCATATAGGCAGAGAGGAATACTGTATGCTCAGAGTTGGGAGATGAGTAAAGAGCTGAAATTTTTAGTAGTAAAAATTCACATAGATATTCTTGCACAACCGTTAATGAGTAGGAGAACATGAAGTTGCAGTAATGGGGAAGTAATAAGTGGGATGAGGTTTGGGATCTGTTGTTTTCAGATTTACTACAGTACTTTACTATGTTAGTAAAGTTACTAATTCTCATTTCAGTCTCGTTGACCTGCACACCTCGAATCTCACACCAGAGACTGTGCGTCTCCTTTCAGCAAAGATTTCATGGTTGAGCTCTGCAGTGAGGTCTCATGTTAAGACTTCATTACTTTTATTATATACACCATAAAACATATACACATACACATTTAGTATTTAATTACGACTACGTTTTTGAAACAAATTTAGTGCTTTATGATGCTTCATTCTTTTTAAATGTTCCACCTACTTATTAGTTCACTAAATATTTTGGTCTCCCAGCCTTCAGTATGAATTGGTGAGATTCTGCTGATTTAACAAGAACCATATAACTCAGCGACAATAATTTGTTCAATAGCAGTAATTTTGTATCTTTCTTGTACTTTTTCCCCCTGCTTGTTTCCTTTTTCATACTTTAAAAAAGCACAAGGATTGCCTGTGCCAAGTCTGATTTAAAGAGTTCAGATAATGTAAAATGTGCTTATTTATATTAAAGGCTGCATCTTCATGCTTGCGGTATCTGATGGCTGTACAGAACCACCTTCTGAGTAATACTATTTTGATTAAACCTGATGAAAATGATGACAGTGACAGCTCCTTGCAGGGAGAGACATTGAAGGTACAGGTAAACACCGAGTTTTATTCTAGTACTGCTTTCTACGGCCAGTGTTCTTCTGACAGTTCTTATGTTTCAGGAGTGCAACTTACTGGTAGAATCTGTTTGTGTTGTCAGTTTTTGTTGTGTTGAAGAAGTTATATAGTGGAAGTCAATACTGTCCCATACTTCAGCTAGAATCTGTGATTGTTCTTTGTATAGATTCATTTGACACTATATTGTTAGAGTCTGCCAGCACTTCCCTTCTAAAATTCTGCGTGAAGGCGTTTCATACTTGGCTGTTAAAGAATGTAAAGTGTCTTCTGGACTTCATGTATTTTTTTAATGTCATATTTAGACTAACTTTGGAATACAATTTTAGAAAACATTAACTCTAGAGATTTTTATATATAAACTTACTGCTTTCAGAAGATGTTTTGGCCTCCTGTAACTATTGACTTCACTCATAAAATTTTTGCTGTTTTTTAACTAAAAATGGAACGGTGTTTCCCCTGGTCTCTATTAGCATGACTTTGCTAATCTTCAGAGCTTGCTGCAAGCCCCATCTTTTCTCCCTGTCCCAGAGGGAGCTGGGGGAAAGGTGAGGTTGGGGGATTATGGTTGTTTCATTGATTTGAGGTTTACTAAATTGTGACTACATTTACACTGCTGCTGGCGTAGTGTTGTCAGTAGATAATTGTCAGTTTTGTCCCAAAGCCCAGGTTGTTTTTGTAACTTATCTCATAATCTTACTAATTGTATTGCTAATGTCATTGGGCTGTTTCTGTCTGTTGCTTTTTATAGGCGTTTGTATGCTTGTTATCTAATGCTATTTATGTTTAAGCTTATTGAGTAACTTCTAAATGTTTCCGTACTATTGTCTGTCTTTTTCACTATTCATCCATGTTCTCATTGTTCAGTTTCTCTCTACAGTTATCCTCATACCTTCTAGGACATTCTATCCCCACCGCAGTACTCTGGCTGGCTACTTTCCTGTGCTGGATTGAGGACTCCTTCCCTCCCTAGAAACTGCGTGTGCATCCTGTAAAATGCACCTAGTTTCTCCCAGCACTTTAGGGCTTAGCATTACAAATCAAATTTAAGTCTTGGATGAATCTACTACCATAGGCTTTGCCAGGTCACATTATCATCATTTAATTTGGAAGCCCACCATTTTGTTCAGTTGTCAGTTGTTTATTCTCTAGGAATTTAAGTATTATTGTATAACATTTTGTACCTAGGAGCTAAAGACCAGTATTTTGGCTCTTGCTACACAAATCCTGACTGGATGTGATGAAGTTTTAGATATGCTGCAACAGGTCACTACAGCTCTTATAAACAGTGACATTTCTGACAGAGAGCAGAGGTAAGACAACCTGAATTCATATATTTAGCCTGAAATATATGAGCTGCTGCCCATTGTGTGAACCAGCTTGCTTAGTAAAGGGAAGCTAATACTATCAGAATTCTTACCTCCCTTTATTTTTGTTTTTAATTGAATGATCAAATTATTGAAGGGCTTGGAGCTATTTCTTAATATGAATTATCCTTTGGCATCCCCAAGGCAGTCTTCCTTTGGAGAGCTTTGAGTCGGGCTTTCCGTAAATTGATTTCAGTCGTATTAACATAATATACAGATCAGCAGAGACACTCGAAAATCGTAAGTCTCTTTAGCTCTATAATTAGTCCAGTTACTTGGCTAAGTACTATAAACATTATAATAATTGGAAACAACCTTAATTGCCAACATCCTTTTGGAATCCATCCTGCTAGAAATTCTGTAGTTTAGGGTCTTTATCTCCTGAAGATCTCCTTGGCAGCAGCATTTGTATCAGTCACATTCCTTGGTACTACTCTAATACCCTTCATATATCATCCAAGCAGCACCCTCTGCCCTCTTTCTTCAGGCAGGAAGTGAAACTTGGGACTGGAAAACAAAAAACTCCCCAAAATCTTATTGAGGGTTTTGAAAATGTCTCCATGTTGAAAAAAGAAGAGTTAGGCCTAAAAATAAGTAACTGAAAATATCCAGAATGAAGGAAGGCTTTTCTACAAAAAATCCTGTTTCAGACTCTAGGCTTTGAGCTGCGTATTCTGTTTGCACCCATAGGGTCTGTATTGTGTTTTTGGAATACGTCCCTTTTTTTGGACTGCTCTCTTATTGTCATACATACAGATTTGGTTTTTTTGTGTGTTTTTTTCCCCTCATACGTAGTCTTGGAGACTCAGATGCCTTACAGCACTTTTATATTGTAAGGAGTTGTGGACTGGGCCCTGTGTCTACCTTTGTGTTGGTACAATGCATAGCACATTGGGGGCCTTGATCCCAACCAGAGACTCTGGGCACTACAGTAAATTAAGAATTTAATTATCATTCAGCAAACAGTCTTCTAGGACTGTCATTGCTTAATAGGAATTGCTTAACAGAAAAGATTGTGAACCTTATCATATATGTTATGAGATACTGGAGTGTTCAGTAGACAATAAAATAGACAGATTTTTCTCAATACACTTGCCCATAAAAGTTTACTGCTGCACTTTGAATCATTTACTTACGCAATCTGATTTGGTATTAAACTCTTTTCTTTAAATAAAAATAGTAGTGGGTCTGTGAAAAGAATTGTTAGTGTGTACTTTTGACTCTTGTTGCAGGTTAAAAGGCCTGGAACAAGTTACCAAGGCTACTATGCTTGGTCACCTGCTTCCGGTATTACTGACATCTCTGATGCATCCAAATTTACAGACCCTAACCATGGCCGATGCACTGATGCCTCAGCTGGTACAGCTGGTACTTTATACCAGTCAGGTATGGCCTTTATACAGTGGATTGAAGTATACATATTTTTAAAACAAATTTAAACACATAAATATTAAACTTATCGATGGTATTCTCATGAAGGATACCAGGGTAAAATATCAAGACTAAGGAATAATGGTGAAATGTTAGCTCTCCAAAATGAGCTGTGCTGTTGGTGGGGTTCTTCCACAATACCAAGATTGATAAAAATGTAATAAGAACTAATCACTTGTTATTGTTTTGAATCAAAGCTGTCCTTGTGTTGTTCACATACAAGGAAACACATTTTAAGGTCTAAGGTGAAAAGACCAAGTCCTTATATGTTCCAGCTAGCAGCAAATTTCTCCAAACTATTAACACATGGAGAATTTTCTAATTTGTGATGGTGTTTACACAGCTACATTAACTAAAATAATTTTTTTCCTTAATTTGTTAGCTCAAGGGTTCTCAAACTTCCATGGTGAGGGAGGATCATATCCTACAAGAGATTTTCATATGCCCACTTCCCTTCGCATGGGCAATTTCACAATGTCCCTGTGGCAACTACAGCAGTTGTTTATCTGGAAAAGTAATAATAGGAAAGCATTTAATTTATTTTTAGCTTTTTTAAAAAATATGTGATTTAGCAACTAGAAACAATGAGGAGAGCTGGTGGCATGTTTCCAGCCAGCTCTCTACAAACCATCAGCAAGTGTTCCATGGATCACAGTTCAGGAACTGCTGCTTGGCAACTACTAGTAACAGAAACAGATGCTATCCATTGTGCCCCATCCAGTTTAAGTTACAGCATTAATAACTATGCAGCGTAATATTAACAAGCTTCAGAAACCTACATGATTCTTACAGTGAAACATGGTGTTTATGTATTGTTAAAGTTGTTTGTGTTTGTTGCAGACGGCCTTGTTGCTTAAAACCCAGTCTCCAGTTTTCTCAGAGGTGGGCAGTTCCCCCAGTGGTACATCAGAGCAGAAGGGCAAGCTGTTCCCTGATGAGAGGTGATTGCCTCTTACTCCCAATATTCATGACTTTTATATTGAAAACACTCATTTTTTAATTATGTTGCTCCTGGTCTGACCATTGCTGAAGAGTGACTCATAGAACAAGGATTGTAAGGGGTCAGCATTACAGTAGTCTGAATCTACAAAGCAATTTTACATAACAAGACTTTACAAAGTGCATTTAATTTTTTGAAAAGAAATAATTTCCCATAAAGAGTTGAAATATGGGTCTAATAGGAAGCTTAGATGAAGTATAGCATGCGTGTGTGCTCTCTCTAGCTTTGGAAAAGGATTTCTGCATGCTTGAGCCCCAGGTCAATGTATAGAATCATAGAGAGCTTTATAACAAAATGTGGTTCACTGTAGCAGCATAGAGTATATTAAATTCATTGTGATTTTTAAGTAGTAAAGGGCAAGATGTAATTTATCTCTAGTCCTGGTTTTAAATCTTAGGTCACAAATGAAAAGAATATAGCCTCAACGTAAATCCAGTTATCGTGTGCAAGTTTTGTTTAATGTCATATTTAGCTTTTCCTATTTGCACTGGTAGTTTTGAAAGCAGTTTTTTTGAGATATGGTAAATGCAACCACTTCCTTTCCACTCCAGACTTACACAGACTTGAATGAAATGTTACGTATATATTCTTTTATGGTGATTTTATCTTTTATCAAGCATTATCCCAGGAGGGAAGATGGATTATGTATTAAAATTCAGAGACTGGAACCAGTTTATAGTACAATACATTACTTGTTAGATATAATTTTTTCCAGGGATTTCTAGATTTCTAAAACTGTGACATATCCAAGTTTACTGCTTACAGCTTGACATATTTTATTTGTAATTTAAAGCGCTCAGGTTATTTAAGCTGCCATTGTACCCTCCACACACCTGCTTAAAGTGATCAGACAAATATTTTGTTTGCCACTAGTAACCCGAAGAGAATTATTAGGCTTTTAAAAGCATCTTATGGTGGTGTTTGAATATATAATGCAAAACGATATATGTACATCGTCAGTACTACCTTTTAGCTTTTTCTGTGATTTCAGAATGCTAGAAGAGAAAGAGGAGCCAGGTTTTCTCACTGGCTTGAAAATCCCAGCTCCGTGGGCTGCTGGGAAAACTGTAGAAACCGTGCATCCTGTCAGGGACAACTATAAGTTTAAAGAAACTGTACATATTCCAGGAGCCCGCTGTTTATACCTTAGATTTGATAGCAGATGTTCTTCACAGTACGATTATGATAAGGTAAGCAAGGGCCAGTACAGAAACTTCTTTATTATGTGTCTTTCATTAATGTTTCTCATTTTCATCTTTGCTGCTTCTCCTCATCCATGGCACCTTATTACTAGTAATGAGGATGATGTGGGAGGTTTTTACTAACAGCAGCACTAACATACTGTAATTCCACAAGGTCTGATTGTCCCTAGAATCCTAGAATTTAGAGATGAAAAGAAATTTAGGGTAGTAGGCAGCTGTGAATAACTTCTCAGGGGAAAGGTGTCTGTCTCATTTCTTAGCACGTGTAAAACTAGGTTGCATTATAGACTAGAAAATATATGGGGGAGCTATCCTGAAATGGCAGAGATTGGACTGAATGATTTAATAGATCTTTTCCATCTCTGATTTTTGTGGGGGATAATTTCTATAATTCTATTAAGAAAAGGTCAAAAATTATGGGCTAAACATTTACAAAGGACATTTTTGGAACATAACATCCAGTGAATGTCACTGTTGTCTAACAGGAAACTTAGTTGGTAGATCCTTAAAGAATTAGGTTCCGTACAGAACTTTTCTCCTAAGGTGCTGGAATGTGGTGATGGTAATTCAATGGAAGAAATGTAATAACCCTCAGAAAGGTTACCTCCCCTACAAACCCAGACCAACATTCCCTGTTGACATCCATTTCATGACTGCTTAGATTATTCCTCTTTATTGTAAAACGTGTTGAGTTCATTCTCCTTTTTTTGGTCATCCAGTTTTCCTTATTTCTTTAACGTTAATTTAGTTGTCTCCTTTGTAGATCAGCACAGTTTGCCCAAACTGGGCAGAACTGGAAAGGATAACTTTCTGATTATAAATGGCTTGTTTACATGGATTAATATGAGTATGTCTTTTCAATTTCAAGAATATAGCTAATGAAATACCACCCTTATTTTCTGTGTACTCTAAGAGCCACTTACACTGCTTAGTAATTGTTGCTGTGTATTCTCTAACATTGTAGTTTGAGTCCTGTGATACCTAATCTTAGACTTACTGGTTTTGTCACCAGTAACTTTTAAGCACTTAAAAAAAAAGGGCAAAACAAAAAAACTTTGGGCCTCATCATGTCCCCATTGAAGTCATTTGCAAACTGTTAACTCCCATTAACTTCAAAAGGAGCAGGATCCAGCCCTTTATTTAGAGAGGCAGCATGTTCTTGTGGGTTGAACATGGGACTCTGGGAGCTAGGATTGAATTCCTGATTTCTATTCCAAATTCTGCCACTGACTTCCTGTGTGATGTTGGGCAAGTCACTTAGCCCTCTCTGCCTCAGTTTCCCCATCTGTAAAATGGGGATAATAATACTTGCCTGGCTGCCTATCAACCTCACAAGGTTGTTGTGAGGATTTGTTTCTTAATGTTTGTGAAGCGCTTTGAAGTTATAAAGCGCTGTGTAAGTGCTAAGTATTATTATTAGATTTTTTGTTTTTCTTTTACAGTCTAACAGTGTATTTTATGTTTTGAAGTTGGTGATCTATGCTGGTCCTAACACAAACAGTAGGAAGGTTGCTGAGTATGGAGGCAATACACTGGGATATGGCAGCCGTAGTGTCTTAGGAACGGGTTGGCCGAAAGACTTAGTGAAGGTACGGTATTACAAAACAACAATATTTCACATAGAAAAGTCCCTTTTTGAAAACTGCATAGAGATTATTTTTAACTCTTATTTTTTAGCAGTGGAGCCCAAATATTTTAGTGTAAGCTTATCTTTGAGAGCACTCGCTAAGATGGTGTTTATGTCCTTGGGGAAGGAACTCTTGTCCCATACAACATTACAGTTGCCCATATTTTATAGGAGCATGGTACTCATTTTGGCAGTAATGGCATTCCACAATCAACATCTTGTAGGGGCATCAGGAAAGAACTGCACTTCCAATCTCGGAGACTTTCAGGACACTACCATTCCCCATGAGTATATATAGCAAAAGTTCCTGCTGACCCTGAGGCTATGCAAATAGTCTCAAGGACCATAGGGGCATAGTTTTAGGACTGCACACAAGCCACTAAAAATATTAAATATAACAATTTCTGCTCTCCTACTCATTTGTCTGTTTTTTTTTTAAAATCAGTTAATATGCATTTTTTGGGAACATATATTTAACAAGAAATAGAAGTCTGAGATTCTCAAAAACCTATAGGAGCTCCATCAAGATTGGTGAACTTAGAATGTGTTCAGTATGTTCTCTCTGACTTATGTAAGATCACTTCCCTTATGTAGTTGTGGTGAAGCATAATCCTGAGTATTGTCCTATACTAAAATTGGATGTGTACTTGATAAAAACATATGATATTGTCAAAGAGGAAAGCGAGAGGTGGTTGTTCAGTTAGACAGCAGTGCTTTGACTTTCAACGTGGAAGTTCTAGTCTGGGAACACTCTGTTCCAGTGGCTCAGATTAGCGATGATAATGGTATTTTGTCAGAAATTACATAGATTTGTTAGCAGCCCCTGCTGTTTACTTATTTACTAGCTTCCTCTACTTGAAGAGCTTGCCTGTCTCTTTGGCCATAGGAAAGGAGCTGGTGATTATTGCCTGTGCTCTCCAAAAAATAAAGAAAATGTTTTAGTGGAAATTTGCCTGCCCGGGTTAGCTATCATAGTAGCCATATGGCGACACATTCTTTCTTTGCCCCACTATAGACAGTAAGCAGCAAAACCTAACCAAGGTGTAATCAGAAATGGATATCTGCATGAAAAGGGGAAGAACTTAATTAGTATACATAATTGGAAAGAAAGAGAATTTTTAAAATAAAGCAACTGTCATTCTTTTTAAAATTAATCCATAAAATAAGCCAGTTTTATAAAAAAAAAAAAAAAAGTGTTTGCATTGTTTTAAGTGTCTTTTTTCCCCTCCCTTTAAAATTTAAGGTGGAAGGGGATACAGTCACCTTCTCCTTTGAAATGAGGAGTGGCCGTGAGCACAACACTCCAGACAAAGCTATGTGGGGCTTTGCTTGCACTGTTCGAGCACAGGTACTGTCAATATGACCAGTGTTGTCAGATAGGCTGAACTGAAATTTTTCTCTGGTTTACATTATGTACATTATTTTAATTTTAAAAAACAAATGGTGGTTGTATTTATGAAACAGACCTAAATGTTGGGGTTTGGGTTAAAAAAAAAAAAAACAGAACAGCTGTTTGGATGGCCATCTCTTTACAATGGAAGGGAGCTACTGCCTTAGATCTCTCACTTCTTCATTGGCTAGATAGGGTTAGGCACACTTTGTAGTATGAGTAGGCTTTGGAACAATGGATGACAGTTCTAAGTCCCCTCTGCTTATCTGTTATGAAGCATCAATGGTGCTGGACTTGGAGGAGACCACTAGATATCCATCCAGGCTTGTAGGATATGAGTTTAATGGGAGTGGGGGGGTTGAGTATCTACTAGTAAGCTGGGCATCAGAGGTATAAATAATGGCTCTAGGACAGACTTGGGAGGAGAGGCAGGAAACTGGGATCAGATACTATGAAGAAAAATTCATACCACTGTGCCCAGGAGATAAGACAAAATCTGGTCTAAGAGAAGATAAAATGGAGTTTTCAGAGGTGATGGATTGCCTGCCCTCAAAAAAATAATTCTTAGTCCTTTTGGGTTATATGGCTTCCAGTTTTGTAAGCACATGAATTTCTTAGTACACCTCTACCCCAATATAACGCTGTCTTCGGGAGCCAAAAAATCTTACCGCGTTATAGGTGAAACCACGTTATATTGAACTTGCTTTGATCCGCCGGAGTGCGCAGCCCTGCCCCCCTGGAGCACTGCTTTACTGCGTTATATCTGAATTCGTGTTCTATCGGGTCGCGTTATATCGGGGTAGAGGTGCATTCAAATTCAGTTCTTATACATTCTGATTTGTAGTGTTAAGTAAAAAATAAATAAAATTGCCAGAGCGTGTTTTATTGTGGCACTGTATGATATGCATGCCGTATTTTGACGTAGATTGCTTAGAGAGCCACTTCAAAGTTGTGGTTTATCCCTGTCAATACTGCAGGAGTCTTCAGAAGATGTGTCGGGAGGATTACCATTCTTGGTTGACCTGGCTTTAGGCCTTTCTGTGTTAGCTTGCTCCATGCTAAGGATATTATATAATGGACCAGAAATTACGAAAGACGAGGAAACATGCCAGGAACTCTTAAGATCTAAACTGTTACAGAGGTAAAAAATCTTGGTTTTAATCTGAATTTAATGTAATTGTGTGCAGTGTAATTGTAGCAGTGTTGGTCCCAGAATATTAGGGAGACTGGGCAGATTTTGGGCTCGCCACTCTCCTATAGAATAATGGGTTTGCCCTGGCCTCCTTGATCCATCTTTGACCTCCAAGGTTAATATCACCAATCATCCCTCCAATGTGTACCCCTCAATTCCAAAGTTCTTCCAGAAGAGTCCTTAGAGGACCAAGGTACTAGTTTGCTGGTCCTAAAAGCTCCAAAAATGCCATGCTGAACAAGGCCCCTGCTTGTCCACAAAGACATTTGGGCTCAAGGATCCGCACCAGATCCCAAAGTGTGATGAGGTTATTTGGTACAAATTATAGACTTGGTTTGTGTGCATTGTCTTTTCTGAACTTGTCAGTTAGCCCAATGTCTTTTGAAGAGGGTGTAATCATAATTAAGGCTGTGAGTTTGTCACAGAGGTCACGGATTCCGTGACTTTCCATGACCTCTGTGACTTTCCATGACTTCTGCAGCAGCCAGTGCGCCTGGCACAGGGGCAGCCCAGGCAGCCCCTCCGCCAGGTGCATCGGCTGCTGATGGGGCAGTATTGGGCCATCATGCCTGCCCCCCCAGCAGCAGAGTTTGGTTGAGGGACAGGGGGTTGGGGCACCAGATGGGGTGAGGTGGGCTCTGGGCAGTGCTTACCTGGGGGGCTCCCTGGAAGTGGCGACCTCACCCTTGCTCAGCTGCTGGGTAGGGGCGTGGCCAGGCGGCTCTGCGGGTTGCCTCCACCCAGAGCACTGGCTTCACAGCTCCCATTGTCTGCCCCTCCCTCCCCCCCAAGTTTTATTCACTGGTATTTTTAGTAAAAGTCATGAACAGGTCATGGGCCATGAATTTTTGTTTACTACCCATGACCTGTCCATGACTTCTACTAAAAATACCCGTGACTAAAATGTAGCCTTACTCATAATCCATGAGGTAGACTTTTTCTGTGCTGTGGGGCTTTGGATTCATGTTTTGTTCCAAACTTTGACATGTGACAATTCACTATAATCTTGGGGTAAAAGGTTTGTCAAAATTTGACTCAATAAAGACTGCTTCAGGTTTATGCATTATAAGACAGATCCTGTTCTCATTTACGTCAGTGGCAAAATTTCCATTGGTTTCAATGGGTGTGGTATCCAACCCTAATGAAGCATGAACCTCATACTTTCTTCATGTTCTGAAGTAAAGCCATATATACAATATTTTTAGGCAGTGTGTTGCACTATGCCTTTCTCAACCTGAAGAGTAAGAGCTAGAAAGAAACTAAAGGCTCTTTAATATGGGTAACTGTTTATCTTTATTTTCTCAGATGCCAGTGGCAGGTGGAGGCCAATGGGGTAATATCTCCAGCCCTCACTCCAAGTCCTTCTCCACTGCCTCTTACTATAGATGAGGATCGAGAATTCACATATCCTTCTGATGTCCTAGTTCCTCCTGTAGGACATTACTTTGATCTGCCTAGGATCAGGTTGCCTCCAGGAATCATGATAAAACTCAGGGAAATATCTGGACGTGCTCGGCCTCAGTTTAGACCTAGTATAAAGTAAGTAACTGTTTCTTCACCACTATTTTGCTAATTTATGTTTTATTATTATTGAAATTGATACACAAAGTGCTGTCAAATGCACAAAGCAAGCAAACTAAATAAAAGTATTCTCCAATCCCTCAGTAGTAGTAAATGTAGGATGGTATTTGTAACAATAATATTAAGCACAGAAATATCAGATGGAAATAGATAATTCTCAACTTGGTGTGCATTCAATAGTTCCTAAAGCAAAATTTCTTGAATACCGTGGCTGGTGAACTGTAAATATAAATGATGATGTATCCTTGCTAATCAGTTTGGTTTCCATCTGTAACAGAGAAGTGATTCAGCCAGATGTAATGGAGGAGATGGTAGTTTCATGTGTTATTAAACATTTGAACTTGGTTGATGCACTCCAGTCCCTAATAAACTTCCAGTATCAAGAAGAACATGCTGAGGAATATGATTTGCTGTGTAAAATTATGGGAGAGACCTTTAAGAAGCTAAATGCCATGGAAAGACAATTGCAGGTAAGACTGCTAAAGAAATAACTTTTATTACTAACTACTAAGGATATTACTAACATAGAAATGTAAAAAAAAAAACCTCAAAATGCACTTGAAGACCCCTTTTCTCTTACTGAAGCTAAGATAAATGGATGCTTACGTATATTCAATATTTTTGTATCTTTACTAGAGTGTAGCTGAATTGGAACAGAGATGGCAGAATGAGGTAGATGATGCCATACATGGGAAGCTGGAAAACAATGTTCCATTCTTTTATGATTATCATTTCAATGAGGTAAGCATTGCATTTATCCCATTCATTTATAGAGATAAGAGTTTGCTCTCTTATTTTTGCATTTGTAGACTGCAGTATAATTACTCTTTTCTTTCATTTACTGCTAAGTTTTTCAGTGTGTAAGTTTATTAGTACTAAAAAATTATAGTGCATGCTTTCAAGTTGTCTAATGTATATACTGACAATAGGAATTTATCATAAATGTCCATCACTATTGCTTTTTGGAGTAGTTTTTGTTAGGAATATAAAAAGAGTAAGATCTCCCAAAAATGTATTATGATTTCCCAGTGTCTGTATCTGCATTAAAAAGTTGGCAATTAGATATGAGTGATTAATATTCTTGGTTTGTAACCATGGACATTTTTAATGCATACGTGCAAAAAAAAAATCCATGATCCTACTGAATTGGATACATTTTTATCCTGTTCTTCTCTAGAGCAAAATGAAAGAATTGGAACTTCTATGTTCAATGAAAGAAATTTCCTTTGATGGAAGTGATCTTGAGAATATGGTCCTGTCATTGAGGTTAGTAGTTGGATCTGTTAGCTGAGTGTTCTAGGCCCTGACTCAGCCTAGGTTCTTAAAGTATATGCATAACTTTAATCACATGCAGTCTTACTGAGGCTAGGTCTACACTACAGCGGGGGTCCGACCTAAGATACGCAACTTTAGCTACGTGAATACCGTAGCTGAAGTTGCGTATTTTAGGTCGACTTACCTGGCTGTGAGGACGGGGGAAAGTCGACTGCTGCCGCGCTGCCGTCGACTCCGCTGCCGCCTCTTGCCGCGGTGGATTTCCGGAGTCGACGGCAGAGCGATCAGGGATCAATTTTATCGCGTCTTCACTAGATGCGATAAGTCGATCCCAGAAAATCGATTGCCTGCCGCCGGACCCTCCGGTAAGACTACCCACAGGTTTAAAGTTATGTATGTGGTTAAACATCTTTCCAAATCAAGACCTAAGTCTTGTATGAAACTTCTCGGTGATTTTTACTTACCTTGATTAGATTGTTGTTTTGAAAATAGAATTGAAAGGCCTCTTCAAATTGCTGGTAACTCTGCATAAAGAGGGTCATCTTTGGGAAGATCAAAGTTCATCAAAATTTGAAATGCTGGAAACATAAATACAGTTAACTGTTTATGGATGTTATGTAACGGGGAGGGAGAAAAAAACAATAGGATTATTCTGTTTTCTATTTGAATACATTTCTTAAGTCAAAAACAGTAATTAAAGAGATTACAAGAGGGACATCTTTAAAATGTTACCAGTTAAGATATGTTATATCAGGAGGCATAAAGAACTACTAAGTTTACACTGTTTTTTCGTTCACCATTTTAGGGAGAAATTTTTTCAAGAAGTCAATTCTCTGATTCAGAAGCCCTCACATCCCTTGGCTAAAACAAAAACATTAGTAAAGAGCTTGATGAATAGAGCAGAGCTACTGTTGCATGTTACTATTGCAGCACAAGCTGGTATCACAAGAAGTATATCCGGTACCCCTGCTGAGACACCAGGTACCAATTTACAGTGCATCGGATTATTAGACCTGAATATTTGCTATTATTAGTTGCTATGAATATAAATGACACCTGTAATTAATAATCTGTAATGCCCCTTAAAATCACATTTCTCTACCTATTTTTCCTTTTCCATTTAACAAGCAGTGAATTTGTTTTTAGGGCTCTGTTTACTATTTGTCTATCAGTGTCACCATGTTACCAGCATAGCTCTGTGAATAGTGTTAACTAATTTCAAAACCAATAAGTGGAATTTGCAACGTTAATAACAATTATATTGCAAACATAGTCTGCTTAGTCTTTTAAATTTCTCATTTATATAGCTTGATTTTAAAAATAAAATAATTAGGTCTTCTGATTACTATAATCTTGCACACCTCAATCGAATCGCCTCTGATTCCTCTCCTTTCCTATTGATAAATAATTCCAGGTTCTGCAATTTCACATTATAAGTAAATATTTCATTATAAGACTATTATTAGATGGTGTAAAGAGAGAGGATTAAGAAGGTGGTAGCCCGTCTACAATAACCTTTTCTATCAGAGGTTGCCTTAATATAGAAACTGGCTGTAAAAATGAAAGCAGAAACTTTAAGAATTACCCGTTAATTAGATGGTCTTGAAATGTTAAGATAAACATGGATGGAAGACAACTTCTAAGGGAAGTGACCCAGTGTTAATTAACATTTCTGGGTCTATAGAAACTATTTGTTCTTTTTCCTCCAAAACTTATTAGGTACACTCTGAATTGCTGATGTAAAATAAAAGTGAAATTACGTATTTTCCACTTTCCTTACCTAAAGCTGACTCAATGATACTGCAGTCTCCTAAAATGTAAATACTACACATAGTAATAATAAAACACATCATCCAAATAAAACCAGGTACCTTGAAATAAAACTTAAAAATGTATGAGGTTGCCAGCAGAAGAGCCATTTAAATGGAATTTCAGATTCTTGCATGGGATTAGGGGAAATGCATTTGGTGTTTTGTGTAGGTTGTTGTTTGTGTTTTTAATTTGTTTCCTAATTTGTTTAGAAATTGCTTTACACTGCAAGACCAGCAGTGACAGAACTTTGTTTTATAACATTGCAGCTTGTAAATCAGCATCTGAAACAAAAGTGATATCTCATGCTGTCCGCCAGCCTGTCTTCCTTCGTAGCATGTCGGCACCTTCTGACCTAGAAATGATTGGAAATGAAGATTTGGAGTTCACTAGATCAAGTCAGAGGTATGCAGATGGTAGTCCACTGAATTGCTGTATGAAACACCTAAAAGTATATTCTGTATTTCTGTTAATAATGTACCATGTTTTTAGAAGAAAATTTTTCATAGACAAGCCCATTCTTAAATTCTCTAATAAGTGCTGTTTTCCCATAGGCGGCGCCATGTTACTAGTCATAGAAGTAGCTCTTTTACTCTTCTTCAATCTTTGACCGTCGAAGATAGCAGAGATAAACCTACATACAGTGTCTTGTTAGGGCAGCTGTTTGCTTTCATTGGGACAAATCCTGACCAAGCGGTATGTCATGTTAAACATGCTAAATCCTTATATGCTCAAGCACAAATGTAACATCAGCTTTTAATCTAAGTTGAAAGGTACAGATGTGGGGCTTATGTAGTAAAACAGAGACATTTCTTTATAAGGTATCCAGTAGCAGTTTTCTGTTAGCTGCTCAGACCAGGTGGCGTCGTGGGAACACAAGGAAACAGGCACTGGTGCATATGAGAGAGCTTCTAACAGCAGCAGTTCGGGTTGGTGGTGTTACACATCTTGTGGGTCCAGTGACTATGGTACTTCAAGGAGGACCAAGGTAAGTTGTTCCTCAGAACTTTATTAAACTTTTGGGGCTAGATGGTGTGCTTTATGCAAGGAATGGTACTGCATTACACCAACTGCAACTAAGGAGATAACTGGCTTTCCATGCCCAGGGCATGAGTTCTCAGACTTTGTTATGACCAGTCCTCTTGTGAGGCATCTTGGAATTCCTTTTAATGTTTCCCACAGTGCTTCAAAAGAATTGGTAGGTCCTATCACCTGTCAGAAGGTACAGGTATCACAGAGTCTTATGAGATACTGCTATTTGAGGACTAGCTGCAAGTGATTTTAGCAAGTTCATCTCAGTGTATGACTAAAGACAGGGAAAGAAGTAGGAATTGTAACCCCACCACCAAGATACCTGCTGCTGCCTCTCAACCACTTTAGGCCAATGACCCATTAGTTGAGAACTGCTGACTTAGGAGAATTGAGTGAGCGAAGACTTGGATTTGGTTTGTATTATGTTGTTGCGGCCTAGTGGCTGTGTGCAAGGCTAGGGAGGTAAAATGTTCAGGTGTTAACAATTATATAATACATTTTCAACTAATGGCAAGAACACATAAAGCACAAGAGAGATTCTTTTACATTTGTGATTTAAATCTAAACACACACCAAATAAAATGAATTGATAAGATCTGAACTAGTGGGTTTTTTATGGCATGAGGTAACAAAATCGGATTTAGGCTCTTTTATAAAAACTTCTTTATGTAACTGTAAAAGTAAATTCAAATAGTTTGTTGGGCATCTGGAACCAGTTTCTCAGTTAGGCAGTGTAGCCAGAATGGTGATTTAAGTCAGTATTTTGCATGCATTTTGGGGAGCAGAATAAGAATGCCGTATTTTGTAGCATTAAGCATTTCTTACATTTTATATAAATCTGGTATAGAATTTTGTCTTCAAATCTTTCATGAATTCTTTCAAATTGTGGCGATTTCCTGTAGCTTTGTTTTGGAAGCTTTTAATTTTACTTGGCGCAAAAAGACATGATTTCAAATATATAACTTCCAACAGAATCGAAGAACTCACTTGTGGCGGGATGGTGGAACAAGTCCAAGAAGCCTTTGGAGAGACCATGACCTCGGTGGTTTCATTGTGTGCTCGTTACCCCATTGCTTGTGCAAATAGCATTGGCCTCTTGTGCACTATACCATATACCAGGTAGGAAAGGTTTTGCTTCAAGAAGGAGAGAGAAAAGAATGGTTAGATTCTTTTTATACAGTTGTGCCATATAGTTACGTGTTGCTTCAAAGGGAAGTATTATTATGTAGAGTGGAATGGACTTTGTTGTTGTTTTTTAAAATCATCCTGTAATATCTCCTGGCAGTGTATTCTGGCAGAATAAGCACAGGGGTGAGCATTGGGAGGGCCTGAGTCTTGGCTCTGCTACTGATTTGTTCTGTAGCAATGGGCAAGACACTTCAGCTTTCTCGGTTTGCCTAAAGTAAGCATAGTCCCTAGCCAACTATCTCTTGGGGTGTTGTGAGGATTAATGAACATTATGAGAGCATTTTGAACATAGAAAGTTCTATATAAATATAAAATATTACTGTTGTTAATGGTGAGGCATGAAATAAAGATGATTAATATGTCTTCCATTTTTAGCAGGTGGCATAACTCAAAATGATGCTCTGTAGACTGCATATAGATTTAATAACCCTTTATATAGCACTTAAGCTTCTATTAGGAACAGCTTGGCATCATGACCATGACATTCAGAGATAATGCTGGATGACAAACTTGGAGAATATCCTGTTACATTTTGTCCCTGCTAAGGCTAAAGTAATGGAGGAAACATTGAATTGTCCAATGCTACAATGAAAGATCTGATAAATAGATACAGTACATATGCTCAGAAATGTGGGATAGCTTGTGTATGTTGAAAACGGTTGAGAAGTTACTGCAGTACAACCTTAATTCTTTGTTCTTCTGAACAGGAGTGAAGAGAAGTGCTTGGTACGCAGTGGCCTGGTGCAGCTTATGGACAGGCTCTGTAGTTTAAGCAGCCAGACAGAATCCAGCTCAAATGAAAAGCAGACTAAAAAACAGAAGGTGGCTACTATGGCTTGGGCTGCCTTCCAGGTCCTAGCCAATCGCTGTGTTGAATGGGAAAAAGAAGAGGGTAGGAGCAGTGTTGATATTACATATTGTCTATTTTAAAATTGCTGCTAGACATTGAGTTCGTGTATGAGAGGAAACAGTATAGATTTTTTTAAAATCTTGCATTGACCAGACACTGACATTTAGGAATAATTATTTTTATTAAATATAAAATATTTTATTATATATATTAAAAGTTATGAAGTGCTTTGAGATCTATTGATGAAAAGTGCTGCATAAGAGCTAAGTAGTATTATTTATTTACCAATAGTGTTGAGCTGGGATGTTAAAATGAGTGGGAGGGGTGGTGTTTTTAAATGAATCAAGAGAAGTTTTTCATTCTAGAATTTTTTAAAAGGGGAGAGGCTTGAGTGGCTTAGTGTCAGGTTTAATCAACAGTATATGCAATGGCTCAAATTCTTCTTTGGTGTAACTCCAATGGAATAATTTTGTCATTTCAGTATTTTTTTTAATCTGACAGGCTGTTGGTGAACTTGAAAAAGTTCTGTTGACTCTTGTATTCTTATATTTATAGAAAACCAGCATGTACGTTTAGATACCCATCTGAAATTTCTGGAGCCTGGGTTTTCTCTAAATTGTGTCTTTATGTAAAATTAGCAAAATTACTTTGGTGGGAAACTTACTCACTTAAATATTATCCATATAAATAGAATAGTATGTTCAACTACACTGTGTCATAAGACTGAATGTCCATTTGTTACCTAGCAACTAGATGTTATTGCAGGTTTGGCTTTAACTCAGAATGATTTTTTGTAAGCAATTACTGTACTGTAAATGAATGTGTCTAGGTTTTTCCAATATATTGCTTTTTTATCATGTATACGTTTAACAATTGTACATTCTTGCATTACCTTTGAAGGTGGTTCAACAGAGGCTGTTCATTCTGGTCTGGCTCGTCAAGTCTCCAGCCTTCTTACCAATCACCTGGCACGAGCGACAGAATGTTGTGGTAATCAGGCTGCTGGAAATGATGCACTGCAAGATGTACTTAGCCTTCTTAATGACCTGTCAAGGTACTGGAAGTACTTCAATAAAGTCTGTTGTTGTTTTTTTTTCTGGACTACTCTCCAGAGTTGGAAAGCACTTCATTTCCTCTAATGGAAATATTAAAGATAATGACACCTCTTTCAATACCATTGCAAAAGCTTGAGGCTATTTTGAAATGTGGCCTGCAGCATAAACACACTTGTGTTAAATTTTAGGATTAATCCCTTGTTGATAGCAGGTGAGGGTGTCTAGACGTCCAGTAGTACTTTCTGAAATTGAAATCTATACTCTGTGTGGCAGAGTCAAGTGACTTGTTTGACAACATTAATGAGCTTATGTGTGTCACATGGCTGCATATTTTTAAGATATATGCTGTAACAGAGTAATAGTTTATTCATTAAGAATGAAACCATTCAGTATAATGCCATTGTAAACCTGACCCTGCTGTCCTTGGTATAGTTTTTATTAACCTCAATAGGAGTTGTACACTGGGAACAACTGCAAGATTGAATATGAAGACTGCAGTCTCACATACTGTTTTTGGCATCTTACTGTGTCTTTTTGTTGATGAAAAGTGACACACAGCTGCAGTAATACCATAGCTAAAGAACTTTTTTGTATTTGTTCTGGGCTGTGGAGTACATACTGAAATAATACAGTACTTATATGTTACAAAGGAGATTAGTGGAGCGGAATATCACAGACTTCACAGTTGCTCTTATGTTTATAAGCTTTGGTGCCTAGGGAAGCCTTCTTGGATTTTTTGAGCTGGAGGATTAATGGGACTAAATAGCAGCATTTAAACTGTTTTGCTCTAAAATTTGTCATGAAATCTCAAATAATGGAACTATCTTCAAGAGCTGTTTTATGAGAGATTATATGGGAAACAGGCAACCATTTTTTATGGGAGTTGTATAAGAGGCTCCAGACACCAACGAGAAATAATGGGGTATCATTCATCTTGCATTTGAAATTGATTACTACTTAACTCTGATGGACCATTTTATGTGTTTAATGTTAAGTACGGGCTTTAATAATATAATCATGTATCGCCATAAAGATCCCTTTACCCGTGGCAGGATGTCATCTTCTAGTTTGTATTTGATTACAGGAGTATGATTTAACTTTCCTGTTTTGCAGTCAGAGAGATGACTGTGCTCTTTTCTCTCAGGAGTCACATAGGTAAAGCGATCCTGAGCCAGCCAGCCTGTGTCTCCAAACTTCTCTCACTGCTTTTGGACCAACGACCTTCTCCAAAACTCGTCCTTATAATCCTCCAGCTGTGTCGTGCTGCGCTTCCTCTCATGAGTGTAGAAGACTGTGGAAATGTTGAACTGCCCCCATGGAGTTACTCTGTGCCCTCCCTGAACAGTGAACAGGATGACCCCAGTGACCCAGCCTCCAAGATTGCATCACTACTCTTAGCAAAATTGGCAGATTATGTGGTGCCAGGTGCTAACCGTTTCTCATGTCTAAATGTTTGTTCTTATTATGGGTAATAAGTGTGTCACAAGCTTGAGAAATAATGCATTATTGTGCAAGAGGCGTGTGTTGACAAAAGGCACAATTAGGATAAATGGGTATTAAATGTTCGTGTTCAGAGGGTTAACTTGCCAAAAATTTAACAGCAGGATGAGTTTGAATATCTAGTAGTAGGCATGTTTCTATAACTCTGGCATTCTGACTGTTCAGTGTAGTTCAATTTTCTGAATAGGGTGCTTATTGCAGACACGTGAAAGAAAGCTCATATAAATCTAAAGGCAATGCATATAAAGCCAGGAAAGTTTGTTAAGGAAGCTGACTTCAAAACAATCCTTGAAAGTATCTGACTGTTGCGCTTTTTCTTTTCTGCTTGAAGGATGTCAGACAGTTCTGTCTCCAACTGCGTCTGAACCAGATACCACTTTGGCAAAAGCCAGCCCCAAAAATTCCATAAAAGGAGATAAAGATCCTGGAGAAGAGAGTGAGGCAGTGGATGGTAAACTTTCTATTTTTATTCACAAACGGGAAGATCAGTCATCCCATGAAGTCCTTCAACCCTTACTGAGGTAACTTTAACTCAGTGGATTAGAATTAACAAAGCAATTGGGGGGTTTCCATCTTTATTTCTATACAGTGCCAGAACTGTAGGAAGATTTTGTGTTGGAGATGATCATAACTGAGCAAAAGCAAAATGCTTCAAATTCTGTTTTCTGTTGCTGCTTGTAAATAGTGGGATTTTTATCCAATAGTGAGTTTTGGTGATGATGTGCAGCTACATAAATAGAAATGCACACAGCTACATTGAAAGTTAAACCACAGTTCCCCAAACTTGGCCCATTGATGCACAGACACCATCAGCTCAAAAATCAAATTTCCATTTGTACTTTACTTATAGATTAGAGGAAGAAAAATCTTTTCTTTTCACCTATTTGTTTTTGTGTATTTGACAGCTCCTGGTGTATAGTCAGGTTCATTACTTTGTTGATGGTCAAATGCACTTCAGGTCTAATTCATTAACATAGTGACCTTGTCTGTGCACTAATCTAGGGGAAGCTTATGTTCATATTCTTCCCCAGTACCTGCAAGAGTGTGTGAACCAGTGACCACAGCGGCAAAGCTGAAACTTCAGAGGCAGATACGCAAAGAGGGAGGGAGAGGGTAGAGAAGTCACAGCCTGTTTGGGGAGTGTTGCTCTTTGATCTGCTCAGAAACCACAGCAGGGGAGCAGAAAAACCCTTTCAAATGTGTTTTTAAAAGAATTAAACACAGGACCCACTACTTAAATGGTACTCTATCAGAAAATTTGAAGAGCCTCCTGTTAATCCACAACACAAGGTGATATTACAAATAGTAGAATCACCAGAAGAAAAATTATTTTAAATGTCACTCTCAGTAAGGCCCTCCATTAGAATAATTCCATTAGAACTTCAGAAGTGATCTTAGTTTTCAGTCATACCAACTCAGACTGTGATCTCTGTAAAACTCACAAGAGACCCCTCCAAAATAAAAGTAGGATGCTGGAAGAAGTGATGTTGGTAGTTCATTACATGACACCTCTGTCTCTGAGTCAGCCTTGAGCCACTGCCTCAGTATAATGCTAACAGGCATTGTTGTTAAACCATTCCTGCCAGCAGTGCTCTCTTTCAGATGAAATGTAAAACCAAGACTCTTAGGCATTCATGGCCACTAAAAAAACTCATGATACTTTTTTTTGTAAAAATAGGAGAATTAACTGCAGTAGCATCGCCAAATTGCAATGTGAATAACTACATTCTATATACTTGCATTTCTCCTGCAGTTTCAGTACAATGGTAATCTTCCCATGGTGTGTCCTCAACTCATTAGAATTGCTGTGATATTAAGCAGCTCAACTGGAGAGAATTCTTTTCACTACAGAGCAGGTTGAGTTCTTCATGTAAATAAAGGCTTTAAAGTGCTTTGAGATCCATTAGAACAAAAGGGTAGCTAGTTCACTAATTTTACATAGTAAAGCCACATTTAATAGGTTTTATTCTTACATTTGTAGTAGTTCAGAAGGTCGACCATTCCGACTTGGCACTGGAGCTAACATGGAGAAAGTAGTGAAGATGGATCGGGACATGACTAAAGTAAGGAAGTAATAAAGATAATTGTTTAACATATTAGAAATCATTAGACAGTCAACATTCTCACTACCCCAGTGTTCTTAAACCTTCTGTAAAAGAACCAGAAAACTAAATTTAATTCTCTTCCAAATAGATAAATTATTGGCTAATATTTATATTAAACAAGTGAAATTCAAGAAAACTTGTTCATAAACTTTAGCAGTATAATGATGTTATTGACATGCATATGTAAATCCTTGAAAAACAGGTGTTGTGTTACTGCAAAAATATTTCCACTAATGTTTTCTCAAACGTGTTTGTCATGGTTTTGTGTTCTTTCACAAGTATTTAAGGAGACCGAGTTTTACTGGGATGAAAATCCATAAAAAGTAAATTTCAAAGATCATGTTAGAATATTTAAGGAAATTGGTTTTAAATTCATACTCATGAGTATTTGTGTCAGAAGTACTCATGCATTCTTCGATCAAAGAACAGAAACACCACCATGTGACTATCTGACCGACTAAACTAATAGTATTGAATCCACTCCTTGATCAAGTCATCGATTAAAAAAATGAAATCAAACAAAAAACTGTCCAATATGAATAATGAATACAGTTTGAGGAAGTGTTGATTTCTTTGTGGTTATACCACAACTGGGGTCAGGGGGAAGCGAAAATTTGTCAGATAAATGATTCCCTTAGCTCTGGCTACCTTGGGTTATGATTGGTCTGAATAGAGCTATTTAAATAGTCACTTTGAATATCTTCCATATTTCTTTTTCAGAGTGGCTGCTGTGAGGTTATTACAGAAGAGGCTGCTGCAGCTCTTCGGAAGGCTACCAAGTGGGCGCAATCTGGCCTAATTGTCAGTGTCGGGCCACCTATTGAATCTATCAGTCCAGAAACCACTAGCGGGCTGTCAACTGGTGACAAAAAGAAAACTGCTCAGACCTCCATTTGCAGGGAGAGGAATTCTGAACTTGCCAGGTAGAAACTCACTGTGGAGTCTTCAAAAGAACATGAATGTCTTTGTAGGAATGTAGAGAGTAACTATTAGTACCCTAATCTTGCATCACTTGTGTTGGGCAGGGGTAACAATTGAAGTGTTTATTGGGCAAGTGACATTTTTCTTCTCTACAGAACAGATCCTGTGCGCCCATTTATCAGTGGTCATGTAGCAAACAGTATGGCAGCAGAGGTGATTGCTCTGCTTCACAGCTTATTGATGGCACCAGAATCAAATGCAGCTCAAATATGGACAACAACGGCTGAAAAGGTAAGCAACGGAGGATTAGGTATCTAAATGGGTGATGCACAGTACAACTTCTAACTGTTGGCATTCTTGAGCCAGTTCCTTCCTCTCCTGATTCCTTGTTTAAAATATATATTTTTAATTGTCACTATCCAGGTAGATCCTATCTGTCCTAATAGCCCTTCTTGGGCCCATCTGCCATTTCAGAGAATGTGGGTGGAGGATGGGGGAAAGAATTTGTCCAAACAGATCTGGAAACAAGGAATTGACTGCTGATAAATAGCAGTGTTACATTTTTTTATACTTCATAAGACTGTTTATTCAGGCAGTCATCCTGCCTTGACAGACCAATCCTCTCTCACCCGGACCCCTAAGGGCCAAAATAATGGTTGGAGGACGAAGTCTTTGCTTCCAGATCTCTCAGCATACGTTGTGGCTGGTCAGGCTGTGTGCTGGAGAGAGGATGACACATCATTGCCCTTCTAACAGTTATGTGGGAATCAGCAATGGAACCTGGCTTTGTTACTCACTGATCACAGAACTTATTTTAAAGGATGACCGTACACTTCTTCTTGAAAATTAAAATAGTTCCTCTGGTGTATTTCTAAAAAATTCAGCTGTGCCCTCAGTGCCTACACGTTCCTGACCCATATTTCTGCTTTGAATATTTAGGTTCTGTCTCGGGCTCTGATGTACATTCCACAACTTGGGAAATACGCAGAGAGTATCTTGGAGAATGGGAGCAGCAGTGGCAGGAAACTTGCTAAACTTCAAAGAATTGCTCGACAGGCGGTGGCTGCACTGTGTGCTCTTGGTGGCTTTAAAGAGACAATTAAAATAGGTTCTGAAGTGCAGGTAATTAACTTCTTTTCCTTTTATACTTCAAGTGAGAGGTGATTCTTTTGATCATTTTACAATTTTAAAGTTGTACTTCCTTGTTCATTTTTGTAGGTTTTGGGTAGAGGAATAGCAGGAAGCATTGGAGTGGTGGCTTCTATTAATGAACAGGAAGGTATAGCAACTGTCAAATTTCCACCTGCCAGTATAGACTGTAGAAAGACCTCACAAGCATCAGACACATTAACTATTCCATTATCTAGGCTCTGTGTTCCAAGATCTGAGGTAAGGTCATTTTAAAATCCAACATTAAGTGTAACAACAAATTGTAATTATACTGTGATTTAAAACAACAACGACAACAGTCTGCAGCATGTAAAAGCCTAATTCATGTTTGGTTAAAGATGACTTGTGACGTTTACATCATTGTTTTAAACATTTCATAGCAATGTTTATATGTAATTTCTCATCCAAATAACATATAATTCATCCTTCAGCACTTAAGGATGTTCCATAGCATGTTGTGTTACCTTTCCTTTTGGCTTGTGATTTTTGTGTGGTGCTGTTTTTGTGATAGTACAAAATGAGAATTAACTCCAGGTGATGAAACGCCCTCATGTCTTAGAAACTAACTACTTGAATTTAACTTTTTACCGTGCCCCCACCACCACCACCACCACCATCAGGCATTGCCTCTTCATAAACTGTCCATTACTGAGAAGGTAGTACAGGCAGTCCAGTCCATGTTGCTTCCTCAGGAGGGAAGTCTATCTATTCATACCTCACTTCCTGCAACAGGAGATGGCTCAACTCCAGTAATGGCAGTGGTCCGGCTCCTTGGAGAAATAAGAACAAGGTGAGGTTTTGTTCATTATTTATAAAGGGCTCTAAGTGTACAAGGTGCTGTACAAAATGTAAATGCTCCAGCCAATTGAGGTCATCTTGAGGCTTGTTTTTCCTATGTAAATATTGGCATCTTGCTACATGGAACAATTGTGTGTTTAATAAAGAATCATATTAGTTTCCAAAAGGAAATAAAGTTAACTGACTTTGTTACAATGTCCTCACTGCTAATAAGGAGCCCAAAGCCAGGAGTGGACTTGGCAACCTGTTGAGCTGGGTGTTTTATTAACATGAAGTTAGTCAAGTCATTTCTGCAGCAGTCCCAATGAACAACTAAACAAACAGAAGTAGACAAGAATACGCATTTTCTTGAGGCTAGTCCTGAAATTATGTTCACAAGTATTGACATCAAGTTCACCATAGAATGTATATTTTTTGTTTTTTTATATATAATATACTTTTTTTTTTTTTTTTTACATTAAGAGCATGCCTGGTGATGGCCCAGCTATTAGAAGACAGTTTGTTTTGTGAAGAATTCATACAACAATGTCCAGCTGCTGTAGAAGTTCTTAATCTGGTGGCACAAGAGTGCAGCCCTGGTATGTATTTAACATGTCCATACAGTTTTACTGTTGTATTTTGTCAGTGCAGTGAGATAACAGATAAGTAAGGTTAATTTTAAACTTTAGGTACTAGGCTATATCCCAAATAAAAGTGAACTATTTAAATACTAAGGAATGGAAGACAGTATTAATAGCACTTACTAATATAATACAATGTGGCTTATTACAGTTGCAGAGATCTCAATAAATTTATGGTGGCTAATAGCTTGACTTCTTGAAATTAGGTTTTAGGTATAAAGGCAGTGGATTTACATCTAGTGTGAATATGGCCAGCGAGTTTCCCCCCTCCTCATAATACTCTGGTCTCATGGCTGGTTCACTGGTTTTGTGTCTTGTTTTTGATAAAGAATATCAGAATTTTCCCAGGAAGCCTCTCTTGTATTGATGCATACATCAGGGTGCAGGTATACTCCGTTTTAGTCAATAGCAAAGTCAAGTCTGAATGAAATTGCAGGTGATTTACTCAAAACTGTGAGAAGTTATAATTTTATTAGTAATCTGTGATGGTGATTTATTATAAGCTGTGGTATTTACATGAATGTACCCATCCATACTAATGTACAAACTGAGATGAAGGGAAGTCTCTAAATCTTGGACTTTTTTTTTTAATTTCTCCATAGTTTTTTGAGTGTAAGCTGCTGTTTTTTCTTCATTATTCTCTTTTATTCATTCTTTAGTGTATCAGTGCTCTTCTTGCCTATTTTAAAGACTACTCAGTCACTTTGGTGTTGATTTCTGCCTTTCTCTGTCTTGTAAGTCTTTCTCTCCCCAACTGTTGTTTAACCGTAATATAAAAATAGTCAGCATTCAGATTACTCCACTGCTGTCTTTGGAACTTTTATTCTTACAAATTTGTTGTTTTTAATCTTTCACTTAAAAATATATTGGCTTTGTAGAACTGTGTTATGACATATGATACTGTTCCCAGTAGTGAATATACTCAGTGTGATTAGTTTAAATAAAACACAAAAGAAATAATTCTTCCTGCCTGACAAAATTTGTCTTTTCTCCTTAAGGTTCCCCTTCCCCATGTCACTGACATGGTTCCCCTGCTTCCCAAAGTGGATGCTATCTTGGAAATATTGTTTTCATTGGCTTCTAATGTTCCAAATCTAAATGTAATCAGAAATTAAGTTTAAACCTTTGAATCAATTACAGGTGACTTGAATAGGATAGCTTCTTTAACAAGAGTTTTAACCCACACTTTTTATCTGTATAGGGACTAGTGAAAACATGTTGACTTATGTATCAGACAAACCTACAGATAAAGTAACAATAGTTAATAGCCAGGAGAAATTGTTACTTTACCCCTTCCGCTTTTCTTACTCATTTCAGTTTTTAAAAGGAATATTATGTAAATTTTAAAAGTATGATTTACTGTTCTGGATGCTAATTTAAATTTCAGTTTTAGAGTGTTTGCTTCATTTGTAGTCATTTGAACATTAGGTTAAATCCCCTTTAGCACAACTCTTCTTCAAATGTAGTGTTTTCCTTGATCAGGAATTCCCTGGCTCCCAGAGTTAGGTCTGTGCACAGTATAGTACCTTCAGGGAAATGTTAGCTAGGCCCGGAAGAGCTCAAGCACTATCTGCACTCAGCTTCTAGGGGAGACATGCACTTCATACCAGTCTTGTTCTTTCAGTGTCAGCTCAACCGCAGGCTAAATAATTTTAATAGGAGAGAAGGTTTATCTGTTCTCGTTCAGCCAAAGCTCCGTGGCCTAGTTTTTTAAATAACTAGTGATTTGGGGCGTCTCAGCTTTTGGGCACCCAACTTGACACTTAACACAGCTTGATGTTTCAGAAAATGTTGAACACCTTCCATATCTGTCTTGGTACCCCAAATCACTAGATACTTATGAACAATGCAGTACTGGGCTTAACATTAATAGCAATCTATTCTATTCCTAGTGAGTATCTCCACTGGCCATTTTATTCCAATGGTCAAACTATAACTTCAAGGTTCCCTTTCCTGAAAGTATCCTACAGACTTCAGTGCATTGAAGCATCTTGACTACCTAACAGCAAACAGGATAGTTTGATTTGATGGTGTCTTAGTCAGTTTCATTTGCAGCTGTAACAAGCTCATTGATTTTATTTTAACTAAATTTAACACAAACATGTATTGTCATAAGGAAAATTAAACAAAACAAGGATATTCTGAATAACGACGGTGGGGTGTAGGTATGAGGGTGTCTTTCCATAGTATGGATGTTAGGTGCTGTAGTGCTGTGTAGTACTTCTTTACCATTCATGCTAGGTAAAGATGGAGTGACAGCCCTTAATGCAGATCAACTGCTTTTGTTCACCTAAAAATTTTGCTGTTACTTGGAAATAATTTCCATGTAATTTTTAGATTTGTAATTCCTCTCATACATGAGGCTTTCGCTGAAATATAAGCCATTCTCAGGTGTACTCCTTAGGTTTTTCTCAGTTTGGGTTTTTTTGATTTTGGGATGGGGAGGGGGAAGAAGTGAGGGAAAGATTAATTTCTGAAATGGACCTGATTGTGACATTTAGAGATTTTTAGCATAGGTGTAATCTTGAGATCTCAAATGACTGTCTCCAACTAAACTCTCATGTTCCCAGTATTAATGGTGTTGGTTTGGTTTGTATTGTTACAGGGGAGAGGCTTCTCGTTGTAGAAGTGCAATGTGAAAGGTTAAGAATGTTATATCGAGATTGTGCTCGTCCCCCACCTCCGCCACTCCAGGCAGACCGAAGACAGGTAAACATATCAACAAGGTGCTGCTTTTCTGGCTCTTTCTCTAATGGATTCAGTTTCTCATATGGCGGTCTAAGGATGACCGGAGTCAAACCATTACAGTGGTTTAAAGGAAAAAGAAAAATTCATCACACTTAAACATTCTTGAATGCAACATATTGGTTACTTAATTATATCCTGGGTCGAGTATGCATTCCATAGCAGATCTTGGACACTGGATTTCAGTAGAATGAAATCTAGCTTGTGACCTCAAATGCAGTCAGACTAAAACACTCTTTACCTGTTTTACAGCCCAAGGAGATTACTTGGAGCCCTTCTAGAGTGTTCCCACCTGTGCGAGCATGCATGTTCTCATCACATCTTACAGCTGTGACCTTTTTGGCTGACCCTAGTGCAGGCGGGGGACTGCCTCGTGGCACGTTTATCTACGCTACCTCCCCAGTTCCAGTACAAGTAAGAAATCACAGTGATGGAGCAAATTTCTGTGTTGTTTTACCGTCCCTTTTTTCTTTTTTTTTTTTTTTTTTTTTTTTTAAAGATGACCAACACATTTTCTGCATGGCTGTTTCCTTAGGCCCCATCATTTTACTGGGAGATTGAAATAGTTTCCTATGGAGATACAGATGACGACACCGGTCCAATAGTTTCATTTGGGTTTGCCACTGAAGCAGAAAAGCGGGACGGCGCGTGGACAAATCCTGTTGGCACATGTCTCTTTCACAAGTATGTTGCAAATGTGTTCATTAAAAATTACAGCCTGATGCACTGCGTAAACTGAGTATAAGCGCCTCTGGACTGGCACCAGGCTTGTTTTTTGTTCCTGAATAGTGCTGAATGGATCATTTCAGTGGAGGGATTAAAGTTTTGAAATATAGTAATTTCTTATCAAAATGAGGAGAGTTCCAGCTGCATTTTAGCAGTATATAGCAACCACCTGAATGCTAACTGATGGTTATTTACAATGATTTTTTACCCTAGAGGGCTGCTCTTTTATGTTTAACTTTCTTCTTCACATTTACTTTTAGTAATGGACGAGCTGTGCATTACAATGGCTCCAGCTTGCTACAGTGGAAGAGTGTTCGACTGGATGTGACCCTTTCTCCTGGTATGTCAGAATTCAGCTTATTTACTTAGCTGAAAGAGCCTGACACTTCTTAAATATAAACAAGGTAATGGATGAAAAACAGAAAAATCCTTGTTTCTTTTTGGTCATGTTTTATTTTCCTCTAGGTGATATAGCAGGAATTGGCTGGGAGAGAACAGAAGGCACTCCTCCCCCCCCAGGACAGCCAGCTAAAGGAAGAGTGTACTTCACGTATTGTGGACAGCGACTTGGGCCTTATCTGGAGGATGTCTCTGGTGGAATGTGGCCGGTGGTGCACATTCAGAAAAAGGCAGGTTTAACAATAAAACACCTACTTTGGGATGTATTTGACTTTCATCAACACTAGTCAATGTTCCTGTGTGGAAACCATAAAATATTTTTAATATCATTTTCACCTTTATTTATTAATTTGGGTTAAAACTTGTATTCTCTTTCTAATGGGCATATACCTTTACCTTTAATGGGAGCTAGTCTCACCCATCAAGACAATAAAGTAGAGCTGGTCTGATGAGGAGAATGAGCTAATCTTTATATACTAATAGGCCTTACTTGACTATTACTTCACTTTAATTTTAACAGTGACCTTGCTGCAAATTGCATTTGTCCAAATGACTGTATCTTGAAAGTACCAGGCTGAACAATTAAAGCTTAAAGATTGTATTGAGCAGGTTTATACTTTTCAATTGTGTATTATCGGACTTATTTTTTAAACTTTATGGTCAATAATGAAAGGAAATCCATATCACTAGAGGATATGGTAATGACCAGTGGGGATCTCATCCTGTGGCCAAGGTTTAGAATAGGAAGATCATATCCAAGGGTTAAAATAGTACTTTAAAACAAAAGCTTCTTCTCTTATGCTTTATTTGAATTTTGTTACAGAATACAAAAGTCCGTGCTAACTTTGGATCTCGCCAGTTTGCCTATGCTGAGGGACAAGCTCACAGGAATGCTGCTGATCTGTGCATTGACCTAGCTGAAGAAATAAGTGCCAACTTTGAAGCACTGCCTTTTGCCATGGCTTCCGATAGTGATAATGATGCTGGTACCAGCATAGCTTCTGATCCTGGAACCCATGGACCTCCTTGTAGAATTGCTGCTGTTGCCACAGCTCAGCAACGTAAAGTGATCATTAATAACATTTAAATTGCATGTTCAGTTTATTTCAGTAAAACAGTCTAAATCCAATTAAATGTTCTCTAATTGAAATTCTCAGGGTGCTTACCAGATAAAATACAATAATAAAGCAGCACAATAGACATTGGCAGATAAATGCTCACTTCATTTTAGACAAAGCATTCTAAAAATCAGTTATCTTTCTTTTACGTTATATGGAATAAAGCATTCAAATTGTTCTGAGTTAAAGTACCCATAATGAAAAATTATTTTATTAGGGCTCTGAATGTAGTTAGATGCTTCACTTGATTGAGTCATTCAATGTGCTACACTATGTCAAAATGCATTAAGTAACTTCCACCAAATGATTGGAGAGAGACCACAGAATACAGCGTATCTGAAGAACTTCATGAAATGTTTTAGCATGTCTAGTGATGATTGAGAGTTCATTATTTCAATTTGGTTGGTTGCAGAGTATGACAGTGACACTTCTTGTCATTATAAAATGGAACTCAGCTATGAGAACTTCTTCACATCAGGCCCAGATCCACATCCCCCTGCTATTGCAGATGACGAAAGCGATGATGATGATGATGACGACATCCCCCGGGTAAGGAAGATGGGACACCTCACATGTTGCAGAGCTGCTCTCTAACTATAAATCTTTGTATTTAAAAAATGTGTTATGAACTGATTTTTTTTTCTTTGAGAAACTAGAGTTTCCATTAAATCTCTTGTTCTAAATGCCATTTGTTTTTTGTTTGACTTCTCTTCCCAGGAGGATCACTATGCTCTCTTGGTTAAAGCCTGGGAGACTAAAGTTTTCCCTACAATTAGAAGACGGTTTCGCAATGAAGCTGAGAGGAAGTCTGGTCTAGACCAGATTAAAGGGGCTTTACAGCTAGGTATGACTGTCAAATGTTTATTTCTGTGGTCGTAATTGTATGTGGCATATAACAGGTGCAGGAATGAAACTGTGGGAGCTGGATTGGTTTTGTTGCACCTACTAGAGTCAAGGCTGCAAAATAGTTTGTCTTCTGTTTTTCACATGCTTGTAACTTACAGAAACATTCTTCTTTTGGGCGAATATTTTCCATGCTTGGTTTCTGCTCAAAAGTGAGATATTTTGTGGGGGGTAGAGGATTGTGGAAAGTTTCTGCAAAATCTTTTCTGTTTTTTAGGTGATGAGCTACGAGTCTGAGAACAGAAAAACATGTAGTAGTTTGGATTTTAAAAAGCCACCTAAACACACTTTTTAGACACAGCTATATCAATACTGACTGAAAATATGAAACTTGTGGGGAAGCATTTTTAGAAAGAAGAAAGGTTATAGATGATTGAAATGGTTGGCAGCTTGTTAGCATTTAGTAGAGCTTAATGACATTTCTACCCCCTTATGAGACAGTTGGGCAAGGAATAGAAAAAAGGTTCTACATTTTTCGTTGCAAAGATCTAACCATTACAACATAAAGATACGGGCTGCTGACATCTTAACCTGGTTCTTCAGGGCTTAATTTGGCTCATTTTGAACACTAAAATTAATGTTATTGTTGGTACCTTAATTTCTCTGTTTTATGACAGATTTTTTTTTAGTTGTATAATCTTGTATTATCAGAGATTTTTTCATTTACTTTTCTATAGAAGTTCTTTTAATCAAAATTACTTGGTTAAGGACCAAAAGATCTTGACAAAATGCTACACAGTTTTCATGAACTCCTGGTGGTGTATCTGCTTTTGATACTTGATTTTACTTGCTATTCAGGAGTGATTGGCAAAGTGCATAGCTGTAACCTCTATCAGACGTATGCTAATTTATTTTATTTTTATGGCTAGAAACCTTAGCTCTAGTGTTAGGGTTTTTTCCCAAGATGTGTCTTCTTCCATGTTGATAAACTAGTGATTTGGACACAGTGGAATGCTGCAGAAAGACTTTTCATTTCAGTACAAGTTTGGCAGCTCAGCCTCACGTGCAATTACTTGCTCAGCAGGAGAGTCAACAGCCTTCTCGTACAGCTTATGTACGGGGGTCCAATCAGCCTGAATATTCCATGACACATGTGCTTTGTAAATAAGTCTTTCTCCTCTGTGCTTTAGAAGTCATTTTTTTTATTTCATTGCCACTCACAAGTTAATTGCACTTGGTAGGTCAAAGTTTATATAGCAGCTAGCATGTGAGTGACTGAGTATGTCTTTGTTCCTAGTCACTTGACACTGAGGTTCCTAGTCACTTCTTCATGCAGATTAAAATAAAACGTTCCTTTAAAAAAAAAAAGCCATGAACAATTAAGTAGATAAACATTTCTGTTGTGATAAAATCAAAACAAGCTCCTGTGCTGTGGTTTTCCCTTTATAATGCTCTTTCTTAGTTTGTTTCGTGATTATTCTAATCCATTGGCTCATTAATCTTAGTTTAATGTACCCCTGGGTGGCAGAGGTTGAGGGCTCTAATGCAGGATATACTAGCTCATTGTTAAAAAAGCCTCACTTCAAATCAGCCTGATTGATAGAATTTAAATAATCAATAAAATCTCATGTACCTGTGATGCTGATGAGGATGAGCAGTGGTCTTAGTATTTTGGAAAAATCTGTTTATTTCTCACTTCAGCTGGGTGGGAAGAGTAGAGCTCCTGCCACTTCTGTTTTCCTTTCCTCTACTCTTTTACTCTAGGGCCCTTGATATGCCAAGTGCAACATTTCCAGATATGGAAACCATTCCGGATCGGCAACCTTCGGCACGTGGCTCGCCAGGGTAAGCCCCCTGGCGGGCTGGGCTGGTTTGTTTACCTACTGCGTCTGCAGGTTCAGCCGATCGCGGCGCCCACTGGCCGCGGTTCACCGTTCCAGGCCAATGGGGGCTGCGGGAAGCAGCGGCCAGCACATCCCTCGTCCCGCACCGCTTCCTGCAGCCCCCATTGGTCTGGAACGGTGAACCGCGGCCAGTGGGAGCCACGATCGGCCGAACCTGTGGATGCGGCAGGTAAACAAACCGGCCCGGCCCGCCAGGGGGCTTACCCTGGCGAGCTGCGTGCCAAAGGTTGCCGATCCCTGGCTTATAGTCTGCAAGTAGACATTTAGTTTAACTATGAAATAGTTATCATCAGTAGTAAACAAACTTCTTTCCTGAAACAGATTAGCTCTGTAAATATTCTCCAGAAATCAATATGATATTGCTTTAGACTTTTTGAGTGCTAGACATAAGGCCAGATTTTGCTATCTCTTATCCAAAGTGATGAGTGAGGTGGAGGAATCTGGCTTGTAATGAGTAGATGAGACTATGTTGTAATGTATTTGTTAGATTGTGTGGTTTGTTACAAGACCAAGGCCAGCGTCTAATCCAGATGCTATTCTGTTTATCAGGAATGGTCGATATAGCCCGACAAACAGTAGAATTCCTTTATGAGGAAAATGGTGGTATCCCAAGAGACCTCTATCTTCCTACCATTGAGGATATCAAAGATGAAGCAAATAAATTCACTATTGATAAAGTTCGGAAAGGTATGTCTATTTCAATCTTTATTTGCCAGTAGGAGAAAAGTTAGGACGGAATACCCTTTGACCTTGGTGCACACAGGACAAAATCATTATTTGGTTGAAATTAATGCTGCAACTTTTTTAGTTCAATAAATGGATAGAACTGGAGGGGTTAAATCACTGCTTTTGTTTTGCCTTTTTAATAACTTTTTAAAAAAGTGAATCACTTGTCAGTATATGTGCTGTGCACAAAGTGAAAATGTTAAACAACCCACCAAATAGCAGAATCAGGTGTGCTAAGGCTACTACAACCTGTGCATTGTTAATGCAAACAGTCTTCGTGCATTCTGAGCCAAAGATTTGTCTATCGGACTCTGGGTGGTAGGAGTCAGCTTGTATATACTGTTAGTTTATTCAGGACCTTCTCATTGTAAATGATGTTTTGAAGACATGTTATTCCTTTATCTCCAGGCCTCACAGTGGTGACTCGCTCCCCAGACAGTAACAATGTGGCCAGCAATGCTGTGGGAACGGCTTTACCTAAATTTGCTATTCGTGGGATGCTGAAGACATTTGGTCTCCATGGTGTTGTTCTGGACGTTGATTCGGTGAGTAAAGCTATATTTAAGTTTTTTAATGGGTTTACAGCATTTTTCTCTGATCTACGTGGTAAAACATGCTAGTTCATGTAAGATGCTGTTTTCTGCTCTTTGAATAAAGATGTGTCCAATGTATTGATGATGGCGTTGTGTTTGACATTTCAGGTAAATGAATTGGTGCAAGTAGAGACTTATCTCAGAAGTGAAGGTGTGTTGGTAAGATACTGGTATCCTATTGACATGTTAGAAAGGCCACCTGCCGGCTACAGGAGGACTGCAACAAATGGATTGGTTACTCTGGATAGTACAAACATCCAAATTCACAGGTAAATAAGAAATTAATTTAGTGTATTTAGAGTGCATATATCAGTATTTCCATGCTTACTACTTGGATGAACGTACAGTGTTTCATACGGTAAAATGAATTACTTACTGCAGCTTTGCATTAAATAGTAGATTTCAAGTAAACTTCTGAACACCTTCTTAGTACATTCACTAGGTTTAGACCTAAAAAGAGGTCATTGGATCTCCACATAGTATTGGCTAGATCATCTTTTTATAAAAGGAGTTATGATGATCTTATTAGGGCATTATTAAAACAAGAATGATCTCTAAATTATTCATAAATATTTAGCTCTGGCAAGGGCAAAAACATCTTGTCTAGTATAGTCACTTATTGTGATGGTGGTAATTTCTGTTTATCATCTATGTGCTCAATCCTGTGTGATTCGAACACTTCAAATTCCTACTGACTTCAGTGGGACCTCAGGGCACTTCACAGGATTGAACTCATAACTTGAAGGATCAAGTTGTAAAAGCAAAGACCACTAGTGGAAGATACCTAACGTATTTGAGGTCCCAACTGAAAGCAAAGGGAATTTTAGGTAGGAAGAATTTATACCTTTACCTTGCCAAAAAGGGCCATCAGATCATTAACTAAAACTGAGGCATTGATCACTTCATCTTTCTAGAGATGAGAAGAGTGTTTGTTCACTGCCCTTGTCTCAGAGTTACGAGTAAAGAGGGCTCTGTTCCTGTCATCCGATCCATACATGTGGGCCTCCACAACTATGAAGAGCACCATAGAGGTTTAAAACTTGTGGCCTGCTGGTGCCCAAACACTGGATAAGCAGTAGTGAGAAGTTTAGAGTTTCTCATATAGAACCTATCTATTCAGTCACTAATGATTTCCTCTCCAAAGTGAATAAGGAAGATTTGGCTCTACTTAATAAATTATTGCTGTTTTTAAGTTCATACGTCTGGTTTGGGTCCAAAAATCAAGCTGCTAGGTATAGTTCCTATTTTAATTAACTCTGTTTCTCGCTTTTTTATAGAGAACTTTTGCGATGTGAAGCCTCACTTGCACGGTTGTACTGCCGCATGGCTCTCCTCAATATTTTTGCCCCCAAATCTCCACATATGTTTACTCGTCTATTTCATATTCCTGCTATCCGTGACATCACCCTGGAGCACCTGCAGCTGCTGTCCAACCAACTTCTTGCACCACCCCTTCCTGGTAAAATAATACTTGCTGCATTTTTCAGCTCATTTGCTTTTGATACAGTAGTATAGCAATGTGTGTAAGACTGATTAAGTTTAGGAGTTTCTTGAAACTGACCATTTTCAATTTGTTTCATGAAGCCATTAAGTGCTATTGTTTTTAAATTAAGTTTTTCAAACTTGCATGAACATATGAAATAAGCAATCTCTTACTAGATTCATGAGCAGGTAGAAATAGGGCTAACCACTGTGTAAAAGCAGTTAAATAAATTCTGGGCTAAACTGAGGTGTGTTCATTGCAAATGTTTATTAATGATCTCATGAAAAGTAAGCTGTAGGAAAGAATTCTCCCTCCCTTTTCCTCCCCCAAATATTACATTTAATATGTTGCTGTTCTTCTTTTCGTTTGTGGGATACTTGTGAGAAACTGAAAATGTTGTACAGTTTGAATTCAGTATAGGTATATAGCTGCCAGTTGGGTCACTTCATTTTCAAAATTCAACTCATCTCCAGTTTTACAGAACAGTTCATCCTTTTCCTAACAGAGTCATGAATCTGATAAGTATCAGAGGGGTAGCCGTGTTAGTCTGGATCTGTAAAAAGCGACAAAGAGTCCTGTGGCACCTTATAAACTAACAGACGTATTGGAGCATAAGCTTTCGTGGGTATTAGTCTATAAGGTGCCACAGGACTCTTTGTCGCTTTTTCTGAATCTGATAACTAATTCCTCATGAGTCTAAGAGAATGCATGTGGCCGAATTCTGGGAAAAGATCTTGGGTTAAATTAACTGTGTGTTAGTGGTGGAAATCAACCTGTCAAATTCCATTCTGCATGCCAAGAGATGCATGCAACATGGCAGGGCACTTAGGAGGAACTAAAAAGTAGCTAAAAATAGGTTGTTAATACCCAAAGTTAATCTAAAGCACTTGAAGATCTTCCCTCCCCCAAATCATTCTGAGACTGGACTAGCTCTCACAGAGGCTGCATCATGTGTGACTCCTCTGCAGAGTACAGAGTATTTTGAGGAATTGCATGGCTTTGGGATCCTTTTCTAGATTACAAATTTAAATATCCGTAATTAAGCGCCCACCCTCCCTCCATACTTCCTTGCTTCTCCTGCCTTCTTAGCAATATTTTTTTTCCATTTCTGGCCTTGTTTAGCTAATCTGTGAGTAATTTTTATCATGTTAATGTGTATAATTGCACCTCTCTGAGCGGGATTTCTGCAAACAGGCTCTGTAGGAATTGCTTTGTCTAGTGCCACCATGCACTGCACAGCTCCTGCAGTAACTTAGTAGACATCAGTAGTCTGTAAGGGAGGCAGTGATAGGGAGCCCTCTAAAAATCAGGGCCGCCCGGGGGGGGCAAGTGGGGCAATTTGCCCCAGGCCCTGCAGGGGCCCCAACGAGAATATAGTATTCTATAGTATTGCAACTTTTTTTTATGGAAGGGGCCCCCGCAATTGCTTTGCCCCAGGCCCCCTGAATCCTCTGGGCGGCCCTCTAAAAATAGCTTGTTTGTGGGTGGGAGAAGCTTGAGGACAGGGACACCACTTCTCCCCGCTTCATCTCATGGAATGAGCGGGGGGAAAACCTAAAGCACCATGGACTCATTGTACAGCCTCAAAGAACCCCTCAAGCTGGGGCTACTCGGCCCCTTCTGTCTCCCTGGCCATCATGCGGATGGGGACACGCCCCCACCCACATGGGCATGGGGGGAAGCAATGTCTCCATATCTGACCAGTGGGGTGGGGAGCTATCTGACTGCTTCCGGGGGGGGCACAGTTGGGTGGCCCCGGAGCCCTTCCACTGCTTTTGTTCCTGAGGGAATCCAGGTAAAGATTGGACTAATGCTGGGACAGAATGAGACCGGGCCTTCGACCCTCCATTCAGTTCTGTGACAGCAATGTCAGGGGCACAGGTTTGGCCCTGGAAGAATTCCTTATACTGCTAAGCCTTGGGAGGACTTGCACTTGGGCAGGAATGCAGATATAAAGGCTTGTGATCTGAGTGTTTCTTTGACTGACTACTTATAAGTTCAGAGATCTTCCAAAATATGCAGTGTATTGCATTTGTTCTTTACAGATGGAACAATCAGTTCAAGTTCTATTCTTTTGGCCCAGTCCCTACAGCATTGTATCCATTCCCAGAACTGTTCTGCCACAGACCTTTTCTACCAGGGCAGTTCACAACAAATCAGGGAGTGGCTGACTGTAGCCATCACCCGGACACTACATCAAGGAGAGGAGAGTCTGTTAGAACTAACTAAACAAATCTGTTCCTTCTTGCAGGTAAATGATATTTTTTGATGCTTTCTGAATGTTTATAGTACTGTAAAGAAAATGTGAATTTATTAAAATATGTATTAATCTTTTTCCTCTAGAGCGATTCTTTCTTCTTGCCAGAATATTTTTACGTCAGTTATTACTGTCCTTAAATTCATAATACTGTTAATCATAGTGCAGTGTTTCTGTGCACACACTGCAATGCTGTCTGGTCATACTATACACTTTGTGAACATGTGCAGGGGGATAGCCTGTGTAGTACTGAAATGAATGGTCTCACGTTATCTAACTACTTTGCAGTACTATTTTTAGCTGTAAAATAAGGGGCAAGGAAGGGGTTTTGGCTTATTGCTTTGCTTCTCCCAGGCTTTCATTGTTAAATGTCATTTTACAGACTGCACCAGAACAATTCCCCGCTGAAGAGTTCCCTATTTCAGAGTCCAAAGTCAATATGGATGTTAATTTTCCTGGGGCTGCTTTTGTAGTTGTGTCCTGTAAGGAAAGTCAGTCTGGATTCCGCAAAGAGTAAGTTATTAAGGAAGCGGGAGAGCAATCAGTTATAAAGAGACCCTGTGCAGGCTGCTGGGCCTGGGTTGTGATCTGCCTCTCTCGAAGACCTCTTTGGGAATTCTGTGTAATGCTTGTGTTAATTTTTCCACAAACCTTTCCAAGGATTTATCTTGGAGAGGTGGGGGATGATAGTGCAGAAGGATATGACGTACCCCTTGATTGTGTCCTTTTTAAGTTTGGGTTTTTATGAATTTTAATTAATTAATTAATTTTGTTTTCTGGTTATTTTCTAGTTCCTCCCTGTATAAGGCTCCATGGGCTCGAGTGTTTGTCTATGGTCTTGGTCATAAAATAAAAAGGAACGGTCAGTTAAACCTAACAGAGGCAGTATGTTACCCTCGGGATGCCTCTCCAACCAACACAGGCTTGACACCACCCCCAACAACCAATCAGTATCCTTCAGTGATTATCTCCACTGACAAGGTCCACATCAAATTAGGTAAATGTTTTTAGTATTTTCAAAATGAGGACAGGCTAAATCACCTTATTTCTCAGACTTTCCTGAGGCAGCACCAAACCTACATTCTGTTCATGTGGGTACTATGCTGTGCAAGGTATCAGAAAATACCAGGCAATAGGACTATACCGTCACTAACTAAACAAGCAACCACTTCACACTGCGATCTCATCAGTTCTCAGAAGTCAGTCAATACTTGGCGTTTTCAGGGGGGGTTTCCCCTCTGCAAGCTGCAGGAATTGGGGCCGGTGACTGAGCAGGCAGTACTTGTTCTGCTAAGTTCAGTCCTGAACCATTGCCCCAGGTTGGTGCTTTGTTGTTTGAGATCCCACATTTTAACCTAGTTTTATCTATGTAGATAGTTATATGGCTGGCCCTCATCACTGTACGATCAGGGCCCCTTGAAAATATTTCAGTAGAAATAACATTCCTTCTTCTCTCCAGCCTGGGGGAGAAATAGCTTGATTTGTTTATAATAAGGGGGTGAGGGGGGGGAAGGCCAAAGAACAAGTTTTCTTTCAATAAATTCTTCAAAGACTCACCACTCATGGTCACTATGGTTCCTGTATTCCATTTTGCAGTAGCACTAGTGTCCTGCCAATATTTAGGAAACCATTGGCTACATCAGGGGTGGCCAACCTGTGGCTCCAGAGCCACATGCGGCTCTTCAGAAGTTAATATGCAGCTCCTTGTATAGGCCCCGACTCCGGGGCTGGAGCTACAGGCGCCAACTTTCCAATGTGCCGGGGGGGGGCTCACTGCTCAACCCCTGGCTCTGCCACAGGCCCTGCCCCCACCCCTTCCTCTGAGCCTGCCATGCCCTCATTCCTTCCCACCCACCCACCGAGCCTCCTGCACACCACGAAACAGCTGATCAGGAGGTGCGGGGAGGGAGGGGGAGGCGCTGATCGGCAAGGCTGCCAGTGGGCGGGAAGTGCTGGGAGTGGGGACGGCGGGGGTTGACGGAGGGCTGCTGACATATTACTGTGGCTCTTTGGCAATGTACATTGGTAAATTGTGGCTCTTTCTCAGGCTCAGGTTGGCCACCCCTGGGCTACAGCATTAACTTAATATTTTCCTTTTCTGTCTTTTCATTTCTGTTTAATGAGAGGATTAGTCAATTTAATGAACTACCTCACTTAACAAACACTTGAGCTTAGAAAAATGTAAAACAGTGCTTGAACCTGGCCTAATAAGACATTGCTTTTTCTTGACACAGTTGTTACCTTCTAGTTTATAGAATTGTAATGGGAATTCCTCTGTCGTCTTGTTTAAGGAGTATCCCCCCCTCCTGGCGCTGTCTTAGTTTTGCACTCTCTTCCGCTTGAATTCCCTCTGGCTGTGGCGTTTACAGAACAGCTGTTAACTTGGAAATCAGAGGATGGTGATGTGAAATCAGAAGATGAACTGGATACTATCCCTGCTTCAGTTCTCTTGCAAATGGTGGAACTTTTAGGTGAGAGTACAGCATTTCTTGAGTATTTAATTACCAATGAAACAGCTGATCAACTGGAATGTTCAGAAAGAAAAAATTACAGTATTTAAGCTTTCTTTAGTAATTATGATGGAATTTATGGTTTTTAAACTCTAAAATAGTGTGCATTCGCATGGTTTAATAATGCTAAATTCTAAAATAAACTCAGTACTAAAAAAATCACATGATTTTCCAGCTGATATCTATTAAGTACATTGGGTAAAAATTTTCAAGAGCACCTAAGTGCCTGAATCACTTTTGAAAACGAGACTTAGGAGTCACTTAAGCGCTTTTGAAATTTTTACCCCTTATCTCATCAGTGCAAGGATGTTACTTAGTAACCAGGACCCTGTGTAGTCTCCAGTACTGCAGCCAACTTTTTGCTACAGAAGCCTCCATTCTGAACTTTCATTTAAAAAAATCTAGCACTCACGGTTGTGAAAACAATTTTGTAAATCTCAGTAGAGTGTAAACTGCTATAGCGCTGTCCTCCTAAGTCTCCCGATGGCTTAAAATCATGAATGTGGCAGTTTATACCACTTGTATTTATCTCCTTTTATTAACTATGAAACCTTAAAGATGGGAAATTCTATAAACACTAACTGCTTCTCTACTGATCATTTTAAGAAAACATCCAGGTCATGGGCTTATCCCAAAATTAAATCTCTGATTTTGCCATTCAAATTTTTAGTCAATTTCACTGCAGAGGTGCAAGGGGGAAAACCCCAGAGTCATGAAAAAATCAGAGAGACGCAGGGTTGTTGGAGCGTGAGCCCACCGCTCCCTCCTCCTGCAGTGGTAGCTCCTGTCCTGCTGGGCTGGACCGGGCCCTGCTTCCCACCCTGTGCACTAGGTCACAGCGCCACTCAGGTTTGGCACATCCGCCCCTCCATCTCCATCTCCAGCCGGGTGTACGCACCAAACCGGAGTGGCATCGTGACCCCATGGGCCAGGTCATAACGCCCAGAGCAGGGGGCCAGGCTCACAGGAGTCATCACACTTTATTAAAATTAACAATTACTGTGAACGCTGTGACCTCCATCCAAAATCGTAGCCTTGCCCATAATCACAAATGCTCTCCGACACGTCCCCAAATGCCACAAAGCTCCAGTTATCCCTACCCAGCTGCCAGTACATCCTGCTTCCCCTGACAGCTTCCTGTGATGCAATGATGTGTTGCGAATTGAACAATCCGGAGTATAACAAAAACTGAAAATGTGGAGACATCCCTCACAAGATAAACTGAATGCAGCATTACAGTAAACACAGGCCCATTGATCAGGTTGTATTCTTGCATTTTTTAATTTTAATGAAGGTGCTGCATTTAAAGCCTGCTGAACTTGAGAGATGCAAAATGTAGGTTTGTTTTGCCATAGGACCTTCTAGTATTATGTATTTGTTGGTTGCATGAAGATGTCTCTGTGGGAAGAATATCCCCATGGGTTTGTAAGTGGCCTTGCTTGATTTTACACCCGTTGAATGGCATTGTCATAATTAATGTAATAAAGACAGTCACATTGGAATAAATCTAATTCCCATGTCTGTCTGTCTTCCATTCATAGGGAACTTTCTCTGGACGACAGACATGGCAGCTTGTGTGAAGGAACTGATATTTCATCTCTTGGGAGAGTTGCTTCGCAAAATTCACAATCTGGAACAGAGAAAGAACCCAGCAGGGTTGTCTTCGTCCATTGCACTTCAGCTAAATCCCTGTCTAGCCATGCTTATGGCTCTTCAGTCAGAACTGCACAAACTATACGATGAAGAAACTCAGAACTGGGTGTCTGGAAATGCATGTGGTGGCTCTGGTGTGGGAGTGGCTGACCAGGGAAGATTTTCAACCTACTTTCACGCTCTGATGGAAGGCTGTCTAGCTGTAGCAGAAGTGACTCTGCCAATAAACATGAGTGTAACCGCTAGTGTGATGTCATCAACAAATGCCCCAAATCTAAGTGATTCATCTTCCTCCTCTTCATCTTCTCCGGGGCAGACGCCCCAGAGCCCAAGCCTCCTGTCAAAGAGGAAAAAAGTCAAAATGAAGCGGGAAAAGACATCGTCTTCAGGTAAACGGTCTTCATCCCGAGCTGCTGAAACTGACACTGCAATTCTCACTATAGGAGGAAGCAAACCTGAGGATATGTTATGGTTTCATAGAGCGCTGACCTTACTTATAATTCTCAGACACCTAACTAAAAAGGATCCACAAGGGCTAGGTGTGACAAATGATGCTGTAGCTGATGCTTGCCAGGCACTAGTGGGTGCAACAGCTCATAGTCGGTTACTTGTGATTTCTGGAATACCAACTCACTTAGAGGAGGGTATTGTCAGAAGTGCAATCCGGAAGGCGTGTAACGCACATGGTGGAGTCTTCAAAGATGAAATCTACATCCCTTTGCAGGAAGAGGACCCCAAAAAAATCAAGGACAAAGCAGGAGGAGGAGAATGTAGGACTGAATTGGAAAAAGCAACTGTATCTAGTAGTGCAGACAGTCTCGATATCAGCAGTTCTAGCAGCGTCACACCTGCCATGAGTGTTAGTGCCTCAGCCTCGACAAGCCAGGCCTCCCTCTGCAGCTCGCAGGGTATCTCTCGGACAATTAGCGATATTTCTGTAGACCAGTTTCAAGCTTCACTGGAGTTGGCTATTCCACCAGGACTGCTAGAGCCACATGTTGTTTCCAGCCAGGAGAGTTTAGATCTTTCACTTTGCAGCACTGGAAGCCTTGGCAGCCTTGGCAGTCTTGGGGAACCACTTGACAATGTAGAAACAGCGTCTGTATCTGATGTTGGATCAATGTACACTGTCACGTCACTGGACAACCAGCCACTGATGTCACGGCCAATCAAGGGTTTTGCAGTAGTGGAGGTAACAGCTTTCAGGCAGTGAGGGATTCATTTGTAGCTCCCCTTTCTTGCAGCAGTCAGGTCAGATTTTGTCCTAAATGAATGATGTCAATTCTAATAACGGTCTTCCCCCAAACTCAAAAACAAAACAAATCTTGTTTCTCGCTTCTCTCTACACCATACTGTGGGGGTGACTCACAGGGCCAAAGAGGGTGTTTCCTTTCCATGTGACTGGTGTGGGGGTAAAACTACAACTTGAATAATTCACTTTTGTATGTTGGCTGAAGAGTTGCAGGTACTATCAACAAGCAATAGTTCAGCACAAATTATGCTATCTAACTAGGACACGCATAAAATGCATTCCAATTAGAATTTGATGGGTATGCTTTCTTGTACTAAATTATCTTCAGATTTGCCCCAGAGATCACAGTGCAGTGACTCTAAACACTTTCTCTTGCCTTTATCAGAACCTTTAAAATCAACATCCTTTCTGAATGCAACAGTGTAAAGTCACTGCGGGTTTTTAGAGTCTATTACTTTAGTGACTTTAAGAATGTACTTGATTCCATCAGTATTATGGTTTGACATTGAATAGTTTTGAACTTTGTTGCCAAAAGCGTAGCATATGTGGGCTAACATCTGCTTGTTTAAAATTCTCCTTTCCAAAGGACTGCAAATGCTATTGAAAGTCTAGTGCTCCTAAATCCCACATTTGAAAAATCTCCCCCGGGCTTCCAGATGCTTTCAGTAACATCTGCCTCAAGTTTGTTGCAGCTTCAGAATTAGGCTTGTGTTTCAGCTCCTCTTACAGAAGGAAATATAGTTTACTCCAAAGGAATGTATTCAGCTGTCTTAATTTTTAACTGAGCCAAAGATATTAACATTGAAACAAACAAGCAATAGACCCTGTACAAGGAAATTGGTAACATAATCATGTTGAACCCTACACCTGGTCTGTAGCTACTCCAATAATGATGCATTACTGATATTCACAGCTTCCAAGAAAGTTAGGGAGATGGAACAATAGCTCTGGTTTCAAGAGCCAATTTTATGTAGATATTTTCTAGATACTGCACAGTTGAGAACTGCAGGTGACCCTGAAACCTTCAAGTTGATCTAGAACTAACATTTTCTTATCTCAAGGCTTCTGAGAGTTGCCTCCAAACTTAAGAAATGGAATAGTCATTTCTCAGAGGCCTGTGTAATTAACCCAGGGTATGGTGGTTTCAAAGAACCCACTTCCTAGAGTGGATGTATTGCCAGGTAAATCTGAATTCTGGTATCAGAGGATTAATGTAGCACATGTGTAACGTTAAACCTCTGCAAGAAAAGAGAATGCAAGACTTAACCAATATAAATGACAGATAATTTGTTCCCCATCAGAATTCCTTGTAACTACTTTCGTTATTTATGCAGATAAGGTCACGAGCTAAAATAGAGAAAATCCGAGCCAGTTTATTTAACAGTAGTGATCTGATTGGTTTGTCAAGTCTGGATGGTGAAGATGAACTAATGGAAATGTCAACTGAGGAGATTTTAACTGTATCTACTGTAAATCAGAGTTTATTTGATACGCAAGGGAGCCCAGTCCTAGAAGACTATTTTAATGATAAATCGATAAAAGGTGTGTATCTTTCATATTGGTAAATACCTTGTTTCCAGGTTTTATGCAGTGGTCACATTCTTCTCACGCTGGTGTAAATCCAGAATAATTGATTGACAGACTGACTGACAATGGAAAAAATTGTTCTCGTATAAATTACTTGCCAATAGATTGGGGGGAGGGGATTTGTGACAATTGGAGTATTCAACAATCGCTAAAGCTGGTCAGTCAGATAGTAAATACAATATTATTCATGATTAACTTATTTAATAGTCGACAGGAAAAAAAATTGTGATTTTAACCCATTTACAAATATTATTAGACCAAACTATTCCTTGACTTGGACAGAGTTATGCTGGGGCAAATGCAGAGTAACTGAGCAGAATTTTACATCAATCAATGGTTAATTTTATTCTAACAATGTGATCAAAACCTCTTGAATCAAATCATAGAAAGCTATAGAAAATTATATCAGTTGGATGGGGCCTAAATTCTAAATGAGGGGGAGAAAAGATTAATCCGGGGTGGGGGGAGAATTGGCCTCAGAGAACAATTAATTCAATTATTGACATAAACACTATTGTGTACCTATGCAAATTGTGATGTGCACCCGGGGATCTGCTGGATAACTAAATCAATTGTTGATGTCACTCTAAATTACACTAACGTAGTGGATCAAAATAAATGGAAGGCACTGTCTGCAGTACCATCCATTGAACTTTAAAAATGTCATGACTGCTTTGTGTACTATTTTCTAAATTATTTGCTGTCTAGTATTTTAGAGCACAAGTTTTTTTTAAATAATATAGTGAATGAATAGAAACACGTCTTCCCAGTGTCTTAATTCTAAACTCTCTTTTCATGTTGGATTTGTATTGTATTGCAATTTTTTGTATTAGGTGAGAAATTGGTCCCAGGTGCTCGAGAAGTCCTCTCAGAAATATTTAAGAGCTGTGGTCACTCTGAACAAATGCTGAGCCTGACTCCAGCGAAACCCATTAAAGTTGCTGATATTTATCTGAGCAAAGAGCAAATAAATTCCCAGACTCCTGGAAACCTTCTCCATGTCTTCTTCACAAATGTCCGCCCACCAAAGAAGGTGCTGGAGGACCAACTCACTCAGGTAGCTGGTTGTAAAACACCTCTTTAATTATTCTCCTGGGGTAATTTGAAAATATTGGCTAATCATTCATTTCTCTTGTGGAAGATTTTAAGGAAATACGGTGTGTCCAAGCCTAAGTTTGACAAGAGCAAGTATAACAAGGCAGGCAAAGAGCAACATCCAGTGAAAGTTGTGAGCTCCAAACGTCCGGTTACTAAACCACCTGCAAAAGAAAAGTCTGTGCTCAATAGTGTCAGGTTAGTGCCTTGAACTTTTCTGCAGTCATAAAACAGCTGGCTTTTCTGCATGGAACTAGCTTTTTCTTTTCAGTGTTCTGACATACTGGTGTGCAGAAGATGATTTTAAAAGAAAATTTAAAAAAATCAAGAGGCTACCCAAAATAACTTATGGCTTTGAGGGCATAAATCATTTATTATGTTAAACAATATTTCATATTTTAGACTGATCCCACATTCAGTCATTTAAGGAAATATACATTCTAACCAAAAAAATGTTTCTGTCCCATAGCAGAACAGCTTTAAGTGAGAAAAAACCTACTGTAAAGCCAAAATCTCCAGAGAAGGGCAAACCTGATGAGAAGGACCCAGAGAAGTCTCCTACAAAGAAACAAGAAGGTAGGGGCTGTCTAGAAATTCTTCTCATTCCTTTATCTCTGAAAACATGTTATCTATCAAAGGGTAAAGATTTCAAACATGTAAAGTGGCCAGGTATTTCTAGACTAAAAATGAAAGACCACTTGTCTTTTTTTAAATGAGGTTAATTTACACGTTGTCTAAAAGATATGGCAAATGTTGGTCCAATTTCCACTCTCGCTTGTATCAGTGTGAATCTGGAGTCCCTGGGGTAAATGAGAGCAGAACTTGGCACATGATTATTATAGCTCCAGCGGCGTACTAAGCACTTGGGGCAGGGAACTAGTCTTCCTCTACGTCCAAAGAGCTTAGGTTATAAAGGCAATGTGTAATGGAGACAGAATGTGATTGAACAATGGGACTTGCCCTGTGTTTGTGTTCCTCAGTTTTAGTGTGGAATTGGTTTCTTCGTAGTAAGACTTTTGTAATCTATTAAGCTGAAATAAAAGCTTCAGAAATGCTGCGTAGCTAGCATGGCAATCTCGGGTCTGGTACCGCCGGGCAGGGGAATGGAGTGCAAGGCTCTCACTTGATATTCCACTCCCGGGCCAGCAAGGCTTGAGAACGAGGCTTTGTTCTGTGGCTCCACCCTTCGGTTTTGGAAACACATGGTCAGGTTATAGGAGAGCTAGCATAGAGCTCCCTCTCAGGTAGAAATGCTCCGTGATGGAATTGCAGGGATGGAGTCGTTAATAAGGGAGAAATGAACACTGAATTCAACCCTAGCAACCCTGATGTTTTCAGATTTTCTTCTGGGAAAGGCTGTCTTGGAGTTGTCCCTTGTGGAGAGGACAAGACCAGTGGGAAGCAGGCAGGGAGCTTGAGTTTCGGCTGTGAGTTGAGGGTAGCCAGACAAAAGCAAACACTCTGGAAATAAGCCTGCCTTATGTACATTTTTTTCTGGTAAGTTACTAATTGCTTGATACTTACGTCTCTTCTGTCAGTTCCAGAAGAGAAGTATTTGACACTGGATGGATTTCACAGATTTGTTGTTGATCGAGCCAAACAGGACATCCGTAGTGTCTGGAGAGCTATTTTGTCCTGTGGATATGATCTTCATTTTGAAAGGTGCGATACATGTTTTGTAAAAGTGGTATAGAATTCAGTGCTTAATCTGAACATGTTTGGAATGGATCAGTTCTACTCCAGCTAGTCTGACACTTCTTAATGCTCAATACACTTCTGGACATGGCTACAATGCCTCAACATAGAATTGTTAAATAGTTTCTTAGAATGTTACTTAAGGGACTTGATTCATATTCAGCTGCCAGGATTAGTGTTCCTGGCTCCCACATGCTAGCTAGGAGGATCACACCTGAATTGTGGAAACCTGATTTAAACAAAATTAATTCATTTTGTCCCTCTTACTTCCAAAATCCATAATAAACTGATCTGTCAAAAACTGCACTGCCAGCTGTTGCCTGAACTGGCCTTCTCTGGCTTCGTGCCACATCAAACCTGCATTCTGTGCCTCATGATATTGAAACTGCTTCGGTAGATTTCTCCACTTGTTTTGAAGGAGCCAGTACAGAGTAGAATGTTTAGTCATCATGTTACTTTCTTCCCTGTTACCATTTCAAAGCAGAGAAGTCCCTTAAATGGATTGATCCTCTTCCCTGGTATTGAGCTGCAAATTGCCTGCCTGCTATATCCCACTCCCTTGTCTGCTTAAGAGCTTAGAGTAGAGAGTGCCCAGGGCAGTAAGTAAGCCTAGTAAGCAGGTAATGAAAGTCAGGCAAGGGGGGATGATAATGATTCGTTCCCCCTCATATCTGAAGCATTCTAATCTCTAGGCTAAAGGAGTTGTACTTAGGGAAAGGGAAAAGGAGAGACCTAAAGCCACCTGGCTTCATGGTTAATACAGTCCAGGGGAGCATTTGCATGTAACAGTTCTAATCCCCTTGTTCTTCAGGTGTGCCTGCATTGACGCGAGACACGCTCAGAAAGCATCCCGGAAGTGGGCTTTGGAAATGGACGTAGCCCTTGTGCAGTACATCAACCGACTCTGCCGCCATCTTGCAATTACCCCAGCACGACTGCACCCACATGAAGTTTACTTGGATCCAGCTGACGCAGCTGATCCCAGAGTCTCTTGTCTGCTGAGTATGCACAAATTGGGGGGCTTCTAGTTATTACTTCATACACTTGTATTCCTCTTCAGTTCCTGGTTATAGATTGCTTATGGATTCACTGTGAAACACGTAGTGAAGGGCTGTGAATTCAGCACTGGATTGACAGCCCTGGAAATTGAAGTCCTCTGGGTCACCACAGAAAAGGAACAGCATAAGCAATGGCAGTGCAGGCTTCCCCCACACAAAACCCTGTCAGTGTGTCTCTACCCTGGCCTGCAGGGGCTGCTGCTAATGGACATGAGGGTAGTTCGTTCTGCAGGGCCCACGCAGTCTGTGGTCACTAGGTCACTATGCCAGAATGGGTGCTGGTGTGATGAGTTTGGGGACTCCTGTCCTGGCCTTTACCTCTCTGTTTCTGAACTTTTCCCCCATCGTAGATGTTCCCATTGAAAGTCTACGTCTGCGTTTTGCACTGCTTCAGTCTCTGAACACCATGCTGGAGACCTTCTTCCTACCACTGGTGGAGCTGCGACAGACAGAAATGTACACTAATAGTATTGCTGCGTTATTGCAAGAGGCCAAAGGTCAGTGTCTCTAGGACTGCATGAGTTCTGTGACTGTCTGATGCTTGGGGGAAGTTAGCATGTTCTGGGGGTTCTCTAATTGGTAATGATTGGAGAAAATATTAATCCACACTTACCTCGGAAATCGGAGAACTTTGTGGGGAGATAGAGAGCTGATCACCATACTGACAAAAGCTCCTTGACTTCGCTTCTCAACTAGCTAACCCAGTATGCTGACTGAATGGGGTGACTGTCTAAGAACAACGTGAGCACATGAGTAAGAGCTGTTGTTAGTGTTTTCCTGGATTAGAGAGAACCAACCAGAGCAGTGCTATGTTTCAAATGACCTTGCTGAAGTACCCTGAAAACGCAGTAGGAATTGCTGTAATGAGGAGGCTGCTGTATCTCACTACAAACATACAAAACTCACTACAAACATCTTCTGTTAGTCTTAAAGGTGCCACAGGACCCTCTGTTGCTTACTACAAACATAAATATTTAGATTGTATGGTTGGGGGATGGAGACAGGCTGTTCTGTTTGTGTATAATACCTAGCACAACTGGATGGACGTTTGTCCTGCTTGGGGATTCCATGTGCTACCGCAATATAAATAACAATAAGGCTGAAATGGTACGTCAGTCACAGGAGCATACAATATAGTCAAGGGTTCCAGAACCGGTGACCCTGCTAACTGCCACAGAAGTGATAGGCTTACAAAGATAGAAGCCTTCATGAGAATCTCCAATAATCATAAAATGAGTAAAAGATGTAGGCTACCCTGGCCAGATCAGTCATTTCATTTACTCTGGAGAATAGCTGATGCTGGGTCTTTGCTTCCACCCAACCAGAAAAGAGCACTTGCAAACCTAAGGTATGAAAGTTGAGTATTCATAGTCTCTGTCTGTGCGTAGCGTATGGATTTGGGGTGCCATGCGACACACTTATTTATATCTTCTTGTCATTAGTATCACCCTCAGAGCATGCCAGATTTCAGAAAACTATTTAGAAATGTGCTTTTCTATCTTATTTGCACAGCTTATGGTTTGGCTGACAGGAAATACTCATCTAATATAAGAAATCTGTTGTACAGAAATATCGTGATAAAGTACTTACTTGACATGTGTCTTCCAATAATATTAACTCTGAATACAAAAAGTGTCCAAAGGTTGGTTTGGGTTTGCCAGCTCTTAGACTGAGGTTTACAGAAGATTAAATCAGTCCCAAAATGTTGTTCATCAGATGATTTCAGGAAATAAAATGACAGAAGGACCAATTGTAGACCTAACCATGTATTTCTTTATTTAGGTTTAATCTTTTATGACACAAAGGTGACTGTAATGAATCGAGTGCTGAATGCCACAGTGCAAAGAACAGCAGATCATGCAGCCCCAGAAATCACACTGGATCCATTAGAAATAGTGGGAGGTATGTGCATTATTTATTCTCTCTACAATTCATTTTCATTTACTGCCTATGATTTCAAATTGGTCTTAAAATAACCAAGCTCACTCTCTTATGAACACAAAATACTCAAAGTAGATTCAATTTTTAAAAATGTTTTTTTTAAATAGGGGAGATCCGTTCTTCAGAGAATTCCTACTTCTGCCAGGCAGCTAGGCAGCTAGCCTGTGTGCCATCCTCTCAGCTCTGTGTTAAACTAGCCAGTGGTGGGGATCCCACATATGCCTTTAACATTCGCTTCACTGGAGAGGAGGTTCATGGAACAAGTAAGTTACAGTCTGACAGAATAGTAGTGACACCTGTAGCATTGGGCATGTTGATCAGAATGTACCCAAAGAAGGCAGGGAGAACTAATGCTACAGAGGACTTGAGCTTGTAGTCTCTACTAGGACCAGGTTCCATAAAAGTTAATGACTGTTTAGACTGAATAAGTAGTACAGGGACAGATCCCTAGTGACACTACAGTGATGCTCTACTTAAAAGAACGTTTGTTAGGTCAGAACTTTTTTTTGTTAAATAACGACTGACTGTGATATGTCTCCTTTTCTCCCAACACTTTGTGTTTTGATTTTTGAGTGCAACTTGGCTGGGACAGTGAGAGTACACTGGTCAGTTTCACTTTTTTTTTTTGATTAATCCCATGTTACAATAGCTGAGTTGCAGACACTTCAGGGGAAAGGTTTAAATTAAGCCAATTTAAAAAAAAAAAAAAAAAAAGTTCATTTTCATAGTTTTCCCTTTTTTTGAAGGGGAAAAACAAAAGCCTAAGTTTGGGGTCTAAGCTATCTGATAGTTGTTTGGTTTATCTGAGTAGACATTTATATTACAAATCTTTCTTTGGAGACATGAAATGCTAGTCCCTGGTATGCTTTATTCTTATGCTAGAAAGAAATTGGGAAAACATCATATCTGAGGCCAACTAGTTTTCTGAACATACTGACTTTAGGGAGAGGCTTATCTAAATGACTTCATCACTAAACTTTGGCTTAGAGACACTTTCCCCAGTGCTACATACTGTTGGGTGGCATCTCCAAGAGATACTGGTATAAGAGCCAGGAGAAAGTTTCCTGTTTTACTGATTCGTTGCCATCCTCGGGGTATATGCAATTGCAAGGGAGGTTTAAAGAACAAACTATCTGAGAAAAAAAAATCAATTCCTGTTTGCTAGATTGATGCAATCTCCGTGTACTGATTCTAATGGGTCGTTTTAGGAGGTTAATGACAGGATATAGCATGGGAGATGGAAAAATGGAAATTCTAGTTAACACTTTCCCCACTACTGACTACTCAGTTCTATCAAACTGCAGGAAGTTATTGGAGGTGCACAGAAATGTCATTAAAGAGCTGTTTGAAGTATCCCCTCAAAGTATTAGATCCATGTTTTCTTTTTAAGACACACGGTTATGATGAATAACAATACCTGTAAATAGATTAATGTGATGCATACTTAACTTGGTTTGCTTTAAGATTCTAGCAGTATTGCCTCATTGCATTTAACTATATTGCGAGTACGCTGCGTGCATGTTCCATCACTATGAAAATATGAAGTATCAGAGGGGTAGCCGTGTTAATCTGTATCCACAAAAACAACGAGGAGTGGGTTTTTTACCCACAAAAGCTTATGCTCAAATAAATCTGTTAGTCTTTAAGGTACCACCGGACTCCTCGTTGTTTTTATGAAAATACGTTCCATTTTAATAAGGTTATGAATTCTCCTTGAAGTCTAAGCAGGTATTGCACCTCTCCAGATAACCTTAAATAAACAACTAGCGGTTGAAGACAAGACCGTTACTTGAGAATGCAGTGGAAAGCAATCCACTGAATGTTCTCTTCTGCAGTTAAACAACGGCAGTGGAGACATGAACAGGTTAGGGATGGCTGCCATCTTCCCCACTCTTGGTTATCCACCTATACACAATGAAACATGTTTCCCCTGTAGAAATTGGAGTTACACGTTGATTTCAGGGGGATAGTACACTGTGGACAAGAAGGCAGCAGGAGCGAGGCCAGAGGGGGAGTGTGGTTTGTTCGCGTGAAAGCATTGCCTCTTTCTTTCAGGTGGTTCGTTTCGTCACTTCCTGTGGCAGGTCTGTAAGGAGTTACAGAGCTCCTCACTTTCCCTGCTCTTGCTGTGCCCCAGCTCTGCAGTCAATAAGAATAAGGTACGATATCCCCATGGAGAATTCATAGAAAAGTGCTTTCCTTGTACGAAGGACACACTCGCTATCGGCACTCAGTGACTAGGGCAGGATTAGAATGCTCTCAGTTGCTGACAACTGGGGGTGGGGGGTTCAAAGTGATGCATGTGGGAGTTAGCCATACAACTCCCATTAATGACTAGAGGGAATGTGTAGGTGAGTTCCCCTGCATGGTGTTTAGAAAATGTCCACAAGAAGTAAGGTGCTTGTCTGTCTGCTACATGCTGTAGTTCTGACCTTAGAACAAAGCTCATCTCCTCCCAAGCACCCTTTAAAGTGTTTGATTTCAAGATTGTCCCTTGTATTTCTTCATGAGAAGTTATTTATGGGCCAGATTCTGCCATTCTTACTCCACAAGTGTCCTCACTGAAATCAGTAGTGCTACTTGTGGAGTAAACCCAACTCAATGTGAGTAAGGGTATTGGAATTTGGCCCTTATTTTGTGTGCTAGACATTTTACAGAAACAAGTAAAGCCATGGTCCCTGTCCCAGAGAGCTCAGTCACTGAGGCATGACTCCTTCCCTGCGGTGCTGCTGAGCTGGGGCAGAGCAGACTGCATAAACATAAACACAATCCAGTTCTGTATGCAGACTACCGCAGGGCTGTTTAACACCTAGATGCTTTAGACCTTAAACTATTAAAACTAATACAAAAAAACTAGGCCAGCGTTTCCCAAACTTTTAAAAGCAGAGCCCCCTTCAACACCCCAATGTGTTGTTAAGGGCCAACACTTATATATCTTCGGGCCCCATGCTTTGAGAAACTCTCTTCTAGGCAACTAACGTGGCTGAAAACCTCTTACCTGCCAATTCTTACTTCCTGAAAATATTCACCTCTGGCGTTTTCTCTAATCATTAAACGTTTGTGTTTGTTTTATTAAGGGGAAGTATATTCTGACACCTAGTCCTATAACCTATGCGGAAGAGCAGTTGCTTCATTTCTTTGGACAGCTGCTGGGCATTGCAGTTAGAGCTGACGTTCCTCTTCCACTGGATCTCTTATCCTCATTCTGGAAGACCTTAGTAGGAGAACCACTGGATCCAGATGTTGATCTCCAGGAAGCTGACATCCTTACCTACAACTACGTCAAAAAATTTGAAAATGTAATTTTTTCCCTCTTTTCTTCTTTGTCTTCCTTACCCATAGCCCTTGTGCACTGGGCCTTAGCTGCTGATAGCAAACCCTGCCGTAATTGTACTGCCTGAGGGCCTGATCCTTCAAACTCCTGTTAAAGGCCAGCACGGCTCCATGTGGGTGCAAAGCTTTATCATCATGCATGAAACTGCAGGATGAGACCCTGAGTTTTAGTCATTTTACATCCCGTTGGCATGGGAAAGCCGCTCAATCAGACATTGTCATCCCTCCCAGGATGGCCACGCTCTGCTTAAATTGAGACTAGGAACTTTTAACTTTTACAATTTATCTGTAGGTGCCACGATCAACTGTGTCAGGGCTTCCACATTAGGTAGCAACAGGTTTTACTCATTAGCCAGCAATTCAGTAATCTGGAGAAACCTAATGCTGTGAATCAGTTCCATAACTCAGCCCTTAGCGCTTAGTTTCGAAACATTGCAGGCAGTAGGCGATCCCATGCACAAATGTTAGTACGGTGCACAATTGTCGGGAGAACTATAAAACAGTAGTAGCTTTAAATTGTCTGTGAAATGCTCTTTAGTTTTTAAACTACTCTTTATAATATTCCCTTAAAAATGTGAAAACTAACATTGCTTTTCCTAATAACTTGGTGTTCTGTTTGGCAAATGTTAATTTCCCATAACCCCATGTTTCTAATAGACATTTTAATTGTCCTTATGCACAGCACAAAGTAGCTGTTAGCACAGTAAAGGAAATGCAGCAACGTCTGTTCCTTGGGCTGGCTCAGCAGTGGCTGGCACGATCTTTAAAACGTTCTGTGAGTTACAGGGATAGTTTTAGGGTTTTTTTAAGCATAACCTCTAAGAGAGTCCCCCAGCAGATCCTCACAGCTGGAATGCAGGTCAAATGACATGCTCGTTATCCTTCTTAAATATTTTACTTTATGCAGCATGTGAAATTTAATACCACATTCGTAATCTGTACAGTGCTAAACTAGAATGCTGGCTTGCTCCTCGTACCCACGTGTGCTCGCTTACCCGTGGACAGGTTGCCTTTCCGTGTCTGTGCCATTGTCATTGGATGATGTAAAATGTAATGGGGCCCTTTCATAGGCGCCGACTCTTCGGGTACTTCGAGGCTGGAGTGGGTGCTCAGCACCCACCAGCAGCCCCACTGATCAGCTCCTCCCCCTCCCTCCCAACATCTCCTGCCTGCTGCGGAACAGCTGATGTGCAGGAGGCGCTGGGGAGGGAGGGGACAGAACAGGGTGGGGCTTGTGGAAGGGGTGGAGTGGGAGGCGGGGCCTGTGGCAGGGCAGGGGTGAAGCACCCCTGGGGAAATGAGGAAGCCGGCGCCTGCCCTTTTACTCATTATGTTGGCATGATGTCTGAAGAGATTAACAAGAGCAAGGTACAGTAAAGTGCAAGTTACTAGATATTATCACGTGTCATCCTAGATAAACGATGAGACTGAACTGGAGGCCTTGTGTGCTGAAATTGCATCCCAGCACCTAGCCACAGAGAGCCCTGATTGTCCTAACAAACCGTGCTGCAAGTTCACCTACCTGAGCATGACCGGCGAGGAGGTGGAGCTGTGTCCTAGAGGCAGGCACATTCCCGTCATGTGAGTAACACCATTGTTGGGAGGGTGTTTCACGAGGATAAATGTGATGGCTTTTCAACCATCAGCTAAATGGTGATGCTGCTGTAACATGGTGAAAGCTGGGAATACCAGTATCTTTGACTGGCAGGAGCTGGGAACCTCCAGCATATGGCTGTTCATCTGTAAATAATGGAGGGCTGAGCAGTACTGCACAGTGACCACTTCCTAGTAGTCATAGCTGCATGTTGTGTGCGTGCACTCACAGCTATGAAAGCAAGGGGCGTGCACCAGGATCAGCAGGTGCTGCTGCATGTGGGTTAAATTGGGAACAGATGGCATCAGAATGAGTGACCAGAAGCCCCTGTTTGGGAACCCAGGAAATGGGATTGCAGCTTGTAATAGGGAGTAAGACTTTTCTTCTGACTCATTTCTTTCTGAATCCCTTATGTCAGCTGGGAGAATAAGGACATATATGCAACAGCAATCCGGAATCTGAGGCTGCATGAACTGCAGAATCCTGACTGCATGACGGCTGTGCGTGCTGGACTAGGGTCGATTATACCCCTGCAGCTTCTAACAACGCTGACTCCTCTAGAAATGGAGCTAAGGACATGTGGGTTACCTTACATTAACCTGGAGTTCCTGAAGGTATGTTGGGCTGAAGTCCCTTGGGAACGTACGTGTCTAAAGTTAGGGTAACGAACTTTTTTCGAATTGGTAAGCACCTTCTGGCATAGTTGCTTCTGTTTCAAGAAAAACTACAATTCTGTTTTTCAGGCAGGGCTTAAATTTGTTTAAAATCAGTATTTAAATTATCAAACTCTAAAAATGTCCACGTCGCCAAACTCTATTCAATATCTGCCCCTTCGGCTAAGATTACATTAGCTGTTTAAAATTTCATAACGGGATATAGCAGGATAATTTCTGCAAATGTACTTTTTCAGAATTACTTGACCTTGGCCTTGAAGTATGTTAATATTCTGCTATAGGCAATGCACCGCAAAGAGGGGTTGGTTTTTGGCTTCCGTTATCAAACACCTTTAACTCGTTGTATTACAATATTGTGTGATCTCTTCAGATGTGTTTGCCTTGCAACAGCAGCAGCCTTGAGCTGGTATAGAACCGTGTACAAAAACACAGCATGGAAGCGGTTTAGAAAGGGTCTGTGTAAAGGTCAGTCTGTTATAGAAGCAGATATTGGGATCGAATGATATAAAATTCCAGGTACATCTCAATGCAACAGTTTGAGTGAATCGATTTCTAGTGGAACTTGTATTGGTAAAACTGATCGGTTAGGATACCCTGCTGTGTTTGATTTCCATTATCACTGGTGCTTTAAAATAAAAGTGATGGAAGACGTGAAAAGGAGAGTAATACACATCATGTTCTTCATCTGTATCTAATTTCACTGTCCCTCCCCTTCCCTCTGATAGGCACACACCATGTACCAGGTGGGGCTGATGGAAACAGACCAACATATTGAATTTTTCTGGGGTGCATTAGAAATGTTTACTCAAGAAGAACTCTGCAAATTCATCAAGTTTGCCTGCAACCAGGAACGAATCCCCTTTACATGTCCATGTAAAGATGGAGGGCCAGATACTGCACATGTCCCACCTTATCCCATGAAAATTGCACCCCCAGATGGAGCTGCAGGTATGTTGTTTACTGTACATTTGTATAAATAAAGTCAGCCTCTCGTACCTTGTGACCTTTTTTAGATTTGAAATCCTTACTGCCTATTAAAACATTCTTTGTTGGACAGATTCAGGGCTTGTCTGCACAGTGGAGTAAAGTGCACTAACATGATACAGAGTGCTGTTTAACTTAGTGCATGCCAGCAGGGTCTGCATGGACCAGTTAACACACACATTAGTGTCTTTTAGAAATCACACCCCCATCGTGCACATTACCCCACTGTGTAGACAAGGCTGCAGAAGAAAGCGCATTGCAGTTAGGAAATGGTTGTAACTATGACACGAGAGATGATGTGGCTGTTTTTAAGCCACGCCCTAATAAGATGCTTCAAGCAAAAAATAAATCTTCTCAAGACTCCAAATACCTGCCCTTTGGCCGTATACGCAGAGGCAGGGACTGTGGTGGAATTTCGTGATGTGGCTCCTATGGAGCAGAATCTCTTTTCAAGTGACGATACTGTAGGCCAAGTGCTGGCCCCACCAAACTTAACAGTATAAATTCCATTGGGCTTTTTGATGGGTCTCCTGAACCTAGAATTTACGGGATTCCATTATTTTGATACATGTTAATATCAACAGTGTGAAAATTACATACTTGGAAGTTCTAGTTGTTAACAAGTCCTTCATGTGGTTCCTTTACAGGTTCCCCAGATTCTCGGTACATCCGTGTTGAAACGTGTATGTTCATGATAAAGCTTCCTCAATATTCCTCTCTGGATATAATGCTAGAAAAGCTCCGGTATGCTGTTCACTACAGAGAGGATCCACTTAGCGGCTGAGTTGGGCAAGACCAAGACTAGGGATGCTTTTGGGAGGCTCGTTTCATGACTCTGTTGGAACCCTGTGATTTACCTGCAAATACCTCCAGTGACACTACATGAAGAATTGGAGACTAATTTATTTTCTGAACTTTTGTTCCCATTACAGTAATTACTGGAAGACTTACATTTTGTATTTGTAGATTTTGTGGTGGACTGGTTATTTTGCTGCCTTGTTTGTGGAATATTTGTAGGATAGTTTAGTACAGAACAGTTTGATGTGTATAATTTAATTTTAAAAGACCTTTGAACATGTACATTTCTAATTTTGTAATTTAAAATTGTGTTGCCCATGCAAACACAACAAACTTGGCTATTCTGAGGTTGAGCTCAGATCTAAATGATTAGAGCTCATTCTCCCTCTAAAACATTTCTGAGTACAAAAATGTGATTTTTTTAAATTAATTTTCACATTTTCCATAAAATCAGAACAACATCCCTCTCATATGAAAGCTGAGAGTTTGTTTTCTGTACTCGATACACTGAACTTCCAGCACACACTCACACGGGTTTTGTAACAGAAAATAGGTTTCCCAATTACAGGTGTTTACATATCCTGAAATGTTCTTGATTAACTATTTAAATACAAATCAGACACATTGGTAACTGCCACAGTAAATTTCAATGTTTTATTTTCAGAGTTGGATAACTCTGAAAAACCCAGAACAGTGAAGAATGATACAGTTAAGTCCTAATCAAGACATTCCTGGATTGATACTGAACCTACTAACAAAAATTCCTTCACTGATCTTTGATTTTTTGGAAGAAAGAGTGGGTTCTCTCTATGGTGTATAAAATACCACATTCCATGTTTAAAATATTAACCTGTGCTTTGTTTTTTGTACTCAAAAATGATTTATCTAAAAGGAAGCAAATTATCCTAAAAATGTGACACCTAGAAGGGGGACAAAGACACAGAGTTGCTGAATTGAAGATGTAGCTTCTATTTTATATAGAAAGATAATGGTGGAATACGGGGAGGTGACAATTCTGTATGTTAAACTGTTGTATGTTATGGAATGTGTTCTGCAGCGGTAAAACACACCACATCTATCTTCCTTCACTAACGCAACAAGTGTTGCCCTCTATTGGGTGTATTTAAAGTGAGGCATCACTTCATAAACCATTTAGAACTGAACTCATATGAAAAACCTATTTGTGCTCAAGAACCGAAGAGAACACTGAAATTACTGCTGTACTTCTTGGCTCAGTACTATATGTAAGTTAAGTGCCAGTACTAAGCTACCGATTAGTCATTTTCCTGCTGGTGCACATCTAACCACATAAAGGTCTATGACTCTGTGTGTGTGACTGTACTTTAAGGTTGGTATTACGTGTCTCTTTAGAAGACAGACATACACTAATTGTTTGGCTTGTCAGTTGTAATGGGAATTGAAAAGCTGTATTTTTTGTATATTATTGTGAATATTGGGAATTATTATGTGTGTGATATGTTTGGAGAGCAGGATGTGTGAGAACAGAGAAAGCCACTAAGTGTGTATATGTGTGTTGTTCTGAGTGTGAATGGAAAGGTGTGTGTGTAACAGCTGTAGTAGTAGTAGTTGGCATACAATGGCTCCAGATCCTTTTGTTAGGAGAACTGTCACCATTCTATAGCATTCCCCTCCCCCTCTCCTCTGAGAAACATGTAGGAATAATATATATTCTTGAATCTTGTCCACTTTCTGGTAGAAGCATAGATGTAGATGAAATATCATTCCAAGTAAGGCAAACGTGTAAAGTTTACCAAGACCAGAGGAAGACTAAGCACAATATGTTGCTTGAAATGCTTTATTCCCATCTAAAAAGTGCATTCTCAAACAGATGCTGAGCAAGGGGAACATGAAGAATGTCATCTGAGTTTCAGAGCAGAACTACTTTTGCTGACAATTAAATGCTTTGGTTTTCTTTCGGGTTTTGAATAGCATTTTTATACTGTTTAAGTATCTCCTTTCAAACCCCTAACAACTTGAGTGGACTCAAAATTCAGTCAAATACCTCACTGGTAGGGGTTTGAGGACTTTGGTATGCCAATCCCTTCCTAGGATATGATTACAGCTGTGAGTAAGATAACTGCTGCTAATGTTTCTGCTTCTCCTTCCAGAAAGCACATGTGAGTAAAGCATCTCCACAGCTTGGCCCTGAAATGTGTGCTGTAAAATTCCTTGATCTCTATTATTTATTATAGTTATTTATGGTTGCATTTAACAAACTTTTAGTCAATGCTGTTTACACCCTGCTGTGTAAATGAAGCTTCTTACTACAGGAAAAATGTGTCAATAATAAATAACCTTCATCTACTTCTGACTGATTTGAAGAATGGTGTGGTCCCTTGGTAGGAAGAACAAGTTAACGGAATGAAGTGCTGCTGTGGCTTAGGTGACAATGACCTTGAACTAAAGCTTTTCTAATCCTGGTTATTTCCTTGTGCTCAAAGTGAACCTTGCAGTCCCTGGAATAAGCCTGTCTTTCTAAGCAAACCTTGGGTTGTGATTTTTTTAATTTTATTTTACTTGGATACTCATTCAGAATGTAAAATTACACAGCAGTGGGAAACAGTCAGGTATTTATTCTAGTACCTGTAAGGGGTCCAGCTTGGTACCATACACAGCATTAATGAGTAAACATCCATCTTTAGATGTATTTTGTGTTCTTATTACTTGAGACTAGATATAGAAAACCTGCCCGTGAAGTTGCATCTTCTGAGAGAATTAAAACTACTAGAAATTCTTCTTTAAAGCCCAGGTCTATGGGCTAATATTCTTTATATTTCTTTGCAGCAGAGCTGTAAGTATTTTTTACAATAGGGAAAGGCAAGTCCAGACACTGGTAATGTTTCTCTTGAACAGGAAGAATGCAGTGCATCTCCTGCAGAGAAAACCCATGTGGCAGCTTAGTTTGTTAATTTATTCCATGTTTTCACCCTACAATTTCCCCATGAATAAGGTATCCAATTAGACCTCATCATCTAGAGAACGAGAGATGCAGCCATAGTATTCTGCCCCAGAAACTACCATTGCCAGGTTGATTGCCACTTGTTTTTAATTCCTTTAGTTGGCTTCTCTTGTATTTAATAAATGCTTACTTTGGGTGGAAGCATCCTGACACTGTCTTTATTTGTAAACAGATGTTAGTTCTCAGCTTCAGTTACATTGCTTGCTGCTGGCAGAAGCAACTTACTTAATACCAAGGATGTTATGGGACTTTTCTAAGGAAAAACCTTTGATAGTACTACCTCCCTGACACTGACTGAGCCCTCCTTATCAGGGAGAACATTGAATGGCACCAGTACAGACTTGGCCCCTTGGCAAGCCCTTGTGTGACTGCAGAGTAACATCCTGTGTGGACAATGGTGCCTTGCAGTGAAAGTCCTGCAGCAACAGCTGCCACAGGGGATGTTACTGAGCGACAAGCAGCTCGTCTGCTGTACATTCCACTCAGAAGTTTGGCTGTGGGGCTTGTCTACACAGCAATGTTTGGCACCAGTTCCCATTCCAGTACTGAACTACAACTGCTTTAAGAAAGCAGGCTTCCCTGCAAACATTGAAACGTGTGGCTACTTTTACTTTTTACAAAGTGTATTGTTTATTCATTAACAATTCCTAATCTGAGATGTGCCTATAAAAAACTAGTTTACATTTTAGAACACTTAACTTAGGGTTTAGATTTATTAGGAACTAGGGAAACTTTTGGGAAAGGGGGAGCCTATACTGGAAGGATGGGCTCCACCTAAACCAAAGTGGAACCAGATTGCTGGCGCTTAAAATTAAAAAGGTTATTGAGCAGTTTTTAAACTAAGGGCTGGGGAAAGCTGACAGGAGAGGCTCTATTAATGGAGATTCTCTATGCCCTAGTAAGGAGGAGAGGATGGAAGATAAAATATTTCATAAAACTGGAAGGAACCTTGAGAGGTCTCTAGTCCAATCCCCTGCACTCATGGCAGGATTAAGTATTATCTAGACTATCCCTGACAGGTGGTTGGAGATTTTTAAGAGCAGGTTAGACAATGATGGAGATTCCACCACCTCCCTAGGCAATTTATTCCAGTGCTTAACCACCCTGACCATTCAAAAGTTTTTTCCTAAGGTCCAACCTAAACCTCCCTTGCTGCAATTTAAGACCATTGCTTCTTGTCCTATCCTCAGAGGTTAAGAAAAAATTTCTTCCTCCTCCTTGTAACAAGTTTTCAAGTATGTAAAAGGTTCTCCCCTGTCTTCTTTTCCAGACTAAACAAACCCAGTCTTTTTCAATCTTCCCTCATCAGTCATGTTTTCTAGACTTCAATCATTTTTGTTGCTCTTCTCTGCATTTTCTCCACATCTTCCTGAAATGTGGTGCCCAGAACTGGACACAATACTCCAGTTGAGGCCTAATCAGTGCAGAAGAATTACTTCTCATGTCTTGCTTACAACACTCCTGCTAATACATCCCAGAAGGAGGTTTGCTTTTATTTTGCAACAGTGTTACACTGTTAGTTTGTGGTCCACTATGACCCTTAGATCCTTTTCCACAGTCATAGTACTCCTTCTTAGGTAGTTTTTCCATTTTATATGGGTGCAACTTCCTTCCTAAATAGAGTACTTTGAAATTAAATAAGGACAAATGCAACCTGTTTACTTCAGACCATTTCAAATTTTAATCCTATCCTCCAAAGTACTTACAACCCCTCCTAGCTTGGTAGTGTCCAAACTTTATAAGTGTACTCTCTATGCCTTTATCTAAATCATTGAAGATATTGAACAGAACTGGAACTGATCCCTGCAGGACTCCACTCATTATGCCCTGCCAGCATGACTGAATCACTAGTAACTACTCTCTGGGAAACTATCTATGCATCCCATCTTGAGGATCTGATGAGAAACAGTCAAATGAAAAAAAGTCCCATTCAATTACATCATGTAATGGCAGACAGCTAAAAAGTGACAGGCTTTTAAAGTGCTTATATACCAGTGCTAGCAGTCTAAATAATAAGATTGGTAAACTAGAGTGCCTCGTATTAAATTAGGATAGTGATAGAATAGGCATCACAAATTTGGTAGAATGAGGATAATCAATGGGACACCATAATACTAGGGTACAAAATATATCTGAAGGATAGAACAGGTTGTGCTGGTAGGGGAGTGGCACTATATGTAAAAAAAGCATAGAATCAAATGAAGTAAAAATGTTAAATTAACCAAACTGTAGCATAGAATCTCTATGGATAGTAATTCCATGCTCCAATAGGAATATAGCAGTAGGAATCAAGTACAGACCAGGATGGTGATAGTGACTGTGAAATGCTCAAGGAGATTAGAGAGGCCATTAAAATTAAAAACTGAATAATAATGAGGGATTTCAACTATCCCCCATATTGGCTGGGTACATATCACGTCAGGAAGGGATGCAGAGATAAAAAGTTTAACACCTTAAATGACTGCTTCTTGGAGCAGCTACTCCCGGAAGCCACCAGAGGAGAGGCAATTCTTGATTTAGTCTTAAGTGGAGCACAGGATCTGGTCCAAGAGGTGAATATAGCTGCACCGCTTGGTAATAGTGACCATAATATAATTAAACATCCCTGTGGCAGGGGAAACACCACAGCAGCCCAACACTAGCATTTACATTTCAGAAAGGGGAACTACACAAAAATGAGGTTAGTGAAACAGAAATTAAAAGGCACAGCACCAAAGGTAAAATCCCTGCAAGCTGCTGGAAACTTTTAAAGACACCATAATAGAGGGTCAACTTAGATGTATCCCCACATTAAAACACATAGTAAGAGAACCAAAAAAGAGCCACCGTGGCTAACCAGAGCCCAACTGTCTACACTGCAATTAAAGACAGCCCCCTTCACCCAGGCCCCAGGCAGCTGGCATGGGCCAGTTGCAGTGTAGATGTGCCCTCAGAGCATGCCACAATCACAGTTATGGCTAAACTGAAGAATAAGCTGGAAATTTTGAAACCAAAGATGGCTGATGAAAGAAATTTGTAAAGTTTCTCCCCAGAAGAGTAGTTTTCCAACCCATTCTGCTCAGCATAATTTTCAGTCAGTCACTTTCTAGTGTCTGCCTAGACTTTGTGTCAGTTTACAGAACAAAAGACAGATCGGTAAATACAAATTTTATTACAAGTAATTTAAAAAGTAAGGGCTCCAGTACAGCAAAAGAGCAGTTTTGAGAGAATGGAAGCCCGTGGGACTGAAGCTCCCACACTGTGGATCACAATCCCATCTGTAGATGCCTTTAGGAATACTGGGCACTTCTGGTATTTAATAGACTTAGGAAGACAGAACCACCATAAGAAGTTACAATATGTATGACTTTCCCCACCTGATTCCCAGGCCAGGTCTGACAAGATAGAAGGCTTAGGGAAAGTCTTGACTGTAGAAATAGATAGTTAATGCAGAATTACTGCCAACAGCAGCAAGCTAAATGGCTGAAGGGGGAATAGGTTTAAAGCCAAGCCACTAAACTCATCCCCTGATCCCAAACCTCAGTGAAGTTAATCATTAAGATCAACTGCTCATTAGAGACGTATGTTCTGCAACCGACCTCTGAGGAGTCGGACTCTAAACAAGTCAGACAAGTATTGAACTCTACTGTAACTTACTATGGCAGGTTCTTCATCCAGAGTAGTTCTGGCTGATTGTTTTGAGTTTGATTAACAGGGTTGCTGTTCAGACATCTATTCATTTACTTCAATGATGAAGCAATGGATTACTTCTGCTGCACACTGCTGAGCCAAGGCCTAGCACATTAAAAGGAAACCCCTCTCCAAACACAAACAAGCAGATGAGATAAAAACAGATTGGTCCTCTGAGTACTGACTGATTTAGGATACTGCCAGTTTAGACCACCCAAATAGCAGCAATATAAAATTTACACTTTGACATTTCTGTACAGCGGCTATAGTATGCGTTACTCCCACAAACTTTTAAAAACAAACAATTATAGAAAAATCACTGCCTAAAAAATTTAAAGTTAATAGAAAGTCCCCATTGATGGTGGCAATATAGCAAGTACTTGCACTGGGATAAATAAGTACTATAGTGCATAGTAAGAGAGCGTCAAGTGCTAAATATGCGCTTCATAAAGGATCGATTATTCTTCCTCAAGATGGCCAGACTCTGGTTTCTGGGATTTTGCCTGTGTAAGGAGGAAACAGTAAGTGAAACATACATGTCATTTTACACAGACAAGTTGAATCACAACGTGCTCTCTCAGACTTGATCAAGGAGAGAAGGACACCGCCCCAAGTCCTATAAGGAAGTAGAATAGTTCAGACTCCTGCAAACACCAAGCAATAGTATATCAGCAGAAAGGGCAGTTCTTCACTACTCCAGAGGAGACTGAGGACAACAGACAGTCAGTGTGAGCTCTCTCTAGTAGCAGTGAGCGAGTCATTAGCAACTACCTGTGAGTTCCACAGAGGCAAGCTCATGCTTGATGTGGGCTGCTCAAAAAAGACAGTAGTAAAAATAAACTAAACCTTTTAGTCGGCCATTGAAACACAGAAAAGAGGCCATCCAGCACCCGGGAAGAGCTCTGAAACTTACCTTTGTGCTCCTGTTTCTGAAATTGACAGGAACATTTGCAGTCCTAGGACTCCTGCCTGCTTCGTTTCTCACACTGCAGAGGAGAGAAGTTGACACCATTAGACAAACCAGCTCTACAAATTCAATCCTCTTACAGGAACTGGTTTAAGAAAAGAGCACAGTCCTCCTGATAAATGAGCAAGAATTCCATCATAAACCCCCAAAACTCTCACCCTCGGCCTGTATCCCAAACTGCTGAATGTTGGGATCAGAGAACAAGATGTCTCACTAGTTCACCTTGGGTACTTTGATACGAAATGTTGGGCAGAATTCACAGAGCTTTTGGCCATGCATACTGGAGGCTGGACCCAATAGCAAGGGAAGTAGGTGTTAAAGACAGAACTATTTCTAACCAGTGGCATCCCAATAGCAAGAATGCTACTGAAATATGGGGGGAGGGGAAGACACAAGATTAGACTCCTTTCCATGAAAAAGGAGAGAGCATGTAAAAGATGTACCCAAATACACAGGGTACTACCAAATTCAGTCCATTTCACGGTCATCAGATTTTTAAAAACTTGTAAATTTCATGATTTCAGCTATTTAAATCTGAAGTGTCATGGTGTTGTAACTGAAGGGGTCCTGACCCAAAAAAGGAGTTATGGGGGAGGGGGGCAAGATTGCTGAGGGGGGTGGGGGGGAGGGTTGTGGTTCTGCTACCCTTACTTGTGTTGCTGCTGGAGGGGCACTGCCTTCAGAGCTGCACGCCCAGCCAACAGCTGCTGCTCTCTGGCTGCCAAGCTCTGAAGGCAGCAATACCACGACCTCCCTAAAATAAAAACTTGCAAACGCACCCTGCATCTTCCTTTGAGTCAGGACCCCCAATCTGAGAAACGCTGGTCTCTCCCGTGAAATCTGTAGACTTAAGGCTACGTTTTAGTCAAGTATTTTTATTTAGCAAAAAAGTCATGCCAGGTCACAGGCAGTAAACAAAAATTCATGGCCCATGATCTGTCCAGGACTTGTACTATATACCCCTGACTAAATATTTGGGGGGGGAGGGAGCGCAGGGGGGTTGGGAGAGAGGAGGGGCACAGCCCAGGGGTGCCGCGGATGCTCGCAGGGGACACCACAGGTGCTTGGGGGCTGGCAGTCTCCCTAGGCAGCTCCCCGGAAGTGGTGACATGTCCCTCCCTCAGCTCCTAGCTCCGCACGCTGCCCCCACCCCTGCAGCTCCCATTGGCCAGAAACTGGGGCCAATGGGAGCTGTGGGAGCAGTACCTGCAGGCGGAGACAGTGCGTGGAGCTAGGATCTGAGGGGGGGGACACGTGGCCACTTCCAGGGAGCCTCCCAAGGTAAGCGCTGCCGAGCCCTCACCCCCTGCCATGCCCCAACCCTGGCCCCCTCCTACACCCAAACTCCTCCTGCTGGGGAGGGGACGGGGCGGTGGCTTGAGACTGCTCCAGCAGCGGCCGGTGCGGCTGGCCAAGGTGCTGCCTGAGCTCCTCAGGCGGCTCACAGGCCAGCTGCACTGGACATTGCCGAAGTCACGGAATCCGTGATCTCCATGACAAACTCGCAGCCTTAACATAAAATATGCAAATGACCAGATTTCACGGGGGAAGACAAGATTTCATGGTCTGTGATGCATTTTTCATGGCCATGAATTTGGTAGAGCCCTAGAAATAGGTGCCATAAAACACAGTTTCCTAGAAAACCTGTTTTCCTCTTAAACTTATTACTACAAATCCAAAAAGACACCAGCTAGTCAAACTGAGGGCTGCCTACCCCAGTCATAGGCAAAATGTACAAGGATCTGTAGTGGGGTGATGAGAGGACCAGTGGACGCAGAATTCTCCTCCTCCTGTCAAGTTTTGATGTCTGCACTAGCAGAAACCAGCCCTGAAGCACTGCCTCACCTTCACCATAGCAGAACTAGATCGGAATGGACTAGTTGTCCATTCGTAAGGATGAATCGCTTAGAGCTAAAAATTCTCTGTCCACCACCACACTGAGCAGAGACGCTACCTTGGTCGTGTTGGAGATGCCCTTGGGAAACTGGGCATGTAGCTTTCAGGGTGGATGTTTTGTGTGGATCGCACAACTGGCCTGGGGCCTGTTCCAGATTCAGCTGTGCCTCTGCTTCTCAGTCTTCGGTCATTACCATCCAAGTTGCTGGACTTCCCTTTGTGAGTCAGAGCATCATTAGCTCTTACAGCACTAAAAGAGGTCAATGGTACGCTTCTGGCAACTGCCAAGTTGCTTAGTGATCGGCTCTCTCGTACAGCATGGGCAAGGCTCTGCTGCCTGAAGTCTTCTAGATACCGAGGTGAAATTTCCCCTAAAGGAAAGTCAGATAAAATAAAACATACTAGGAACAGCAATGAAATAACTGACCAAAGCAAGGAACAAGGATCAGAACAAGAGGCAAAAAACAAAACAAGCTTCTGGATTTCAAAGCAATAACTAGATTTTTAATGCAATACCATATAGTCTGTGAAAACAGAACTGCACCATAGAAATATCGTCTTCACTGACTACTACAATTCCCCCAAAATTCTAAGCAGCTTTGGAGAACTTCCTTTAGTAGTAGTACCTTTTTAAAAGGGTACACAGAGTATGGTACCGTGATGGCATTTAGGTCAGTGCTATAGTACTTTAAAAAGCAGAGTTTTGTCCACACTGAAGGACGTCAGGACAAAATTTACACATTTTACCAGCTTCACATGGAGGCTGAACTTCTTTAGAACAAACTTATGGGCATCTGTTCATTAAGGGAAACTAGTATAAAAAGTTGCTTTGCTTGCATTTTAAAACTGGCTTATGGGCAAAGTCACTACCTGCCATAACAGTTAAATTTACATACTAACTTCAACCAACACACTGGATGACCCCATACACAAGTTAAGTAAACTAGTCCATTTCCTTTTGGCAATTTAAGGTAATACATATGTTCTGGAGTTTCTATTCTGTGATTTGTTGGGTTTTTTAATTTAGTAAACATTCAGGATCAGCTTCTACCCTCTGATACCCATGTACGATTTCTATTGTCACTTAAACCTCTCTACATGCAACTAACTACATAATTTGACCCTAAGGGTGCAATAAAAACTGATGATGAGGCAAGAAATTCAAAGTTCACCCCATCATTAGTTATGGATGGAGCTAGCAACATACGCAGACTATAATCAGACTTGTCAGTTTCCACTTGCTGCACAGGGCTGGGTAATTTCAAGTTTCTCTTTGGTTGTTTGTGTGGGGCTCCAGGCTTATGATTTAGTAGCATTTTTAATGTATGTTGCAAGTTCTGCCATCTGAAACAGAACAATGGTATAAGGGTGGAGTTAGGAAGTTCTAGTCTTTATCTAGATTAAACGCATGTTGTTCTTGTTCTGTTTTGCAGTTGGAGAAAATGATCTTAAAAGCATGAATAGAAAGCAGCACAGGCTGGAAATCTGTACTTTGCCAATACCTTGATGTCGGATGCGTCTTCTAGATTCTGGCGATTCTGATCTCTCCAAGTTGTCTTTGGGAGGCAACAGTTGTGAGGATGGCAATCCCACCCCTGGGCTGGCAGTGGCTGGGCGTAAATCACACTGGTCCTAGTGCAAGAGAGATTTTGATCATTTCTGGACATTTAGATCCTGTGAAAGCTTTGAAGGATACATCTTCCCTCAAATGCCATGGGGAAGTAAGGATTTGTTTTGAGAAAAGAATGAGAGACTGGTTTGATAACAGCATGCTCACTTCTAGGTCACTTGTTGAAGTACAGCCCAGAAATAGTAACTAGTTGACATGTGGTCTATGCAAGATGGAGTTGATGACCTCAGTCTACTCCCTATAGTAGAAGTCACCACACCATAATTGGTGTCATGCTTTATGTCCAGTCGATGCTTAGCCTGTCATCCTTAGAGATGATCCCTCCAAGCCAAGCTGCAGCACGTGAGCAGGCAATCTGCATTGCTGCTATAGTGACAATGCAACCTTGCACCCCATCAGCAGGAAAGTCAGAAAGAATATTGTCACCCTGCTATCAATGTAGCTTAAAAAGCCAAGTGAGAAGTATCTTCAAGTGCTATTCCCACCCCAGAGCATTCATGCCAGTTTCCCTAAGTTTTACAATTTTTTTTTTTTTAAATATAGTTTCTCTCCCTCTGTTGCTGTGTGAAAGAGCGTCACTAAAGAGGGGAAACTGACTGCACTAGGTGCTGTCAAATGCACAAACTGAAAACAGAACATATTTGCCATCTTTCAGTTACACATATTAGGGATTACCTATAGCACGAGAGGGTTAAAAACAAACGTGAGGATTGTAAATAGAAGGGTGTCCCTTTTAAATTTGATAACCACAGGCCAAGATGACAGTAAGAAAGTTGTATGCGACAGCAGCTCAATCCCAGTCACTCTAGATACTCTGAAGGAGCCCCAAACTGCATACTATGATCAGATGTACAAAGGCACTTTATCCAAATGTCCTTCTACTTTCAAAAGGCAGAAATCAACCTGATGTGGAAAGCCTCAGCCCTCAACTATGATCCAAGATGCACTGAAACGCCCCCTACTATGGAGCACATGCTATAAAGGAAAGAGGTAAGCTATGCAAGTTTATCAAATTAACTTTGAAAGATTACTACCAAGGTCAAGGGAGTAAAATTACAACTTCTGTGTTCCTAGAAAAATAAATGCATAACTAATCTACACAGGGATGAGAACATTTTAACTGCTCCCCACACCATTGTTTTGCATGGCACAGTTTTCATCATACTTGAAGACACTACAAAACCATCCAATTTGGATGTTGGTTCATGCATTTTCCAGTTCACTTCAATTCCTTTCAATATCCTCCCTTCTCTATCACCTGAGACATCTCCATTACCTTCTGTCTCCCAGGCTTGTAATCTATATATGTGGGAATGAGGAGGTAGAAGATACAAAGACTGCAGGTTTGGTCTCATCTTCTCTTACTTTCCCTTCATTCCTTCTCAGTTTCACACCTTGCAGGTTAGTTTACCCCTTCTGGCTGGGTCCATTCCACCTACATGGTAACTGGCCACTCAGCCCAGTCTTACGTCTACCAGGGCCCTCATGCCTGCCTGCCCCTAACTCCTACTCCATGCTTGATCTTGTCTGTGTTAAGCTAAGCACTTCACAGTGGAGACTATGACTTATTCCGTGAAGATGACGTTTTGTACATTTGTGGCACTATTTAAATATAGTTCATAGGAATACAAATCATCCCTTCATACTGATGGCAGTGGCCTTTCTTCAGGAGATTGCCGGAGTGAATTAGTGGGCCTAGTGTCACACACACACACAGGTTTCCCCTCCTGATTTAAACAAGCGGAAGCCATGCTGCAGCAGTGTTGGCAGACTCTTGAGCTAAGTAGCAGAACAATTCTCATAGAAACTCTGCGATACATTTACGGGACAGGGTTTCACTTGACAAAAAAAAAAAAAAAAAAAAAAAGCAGAGGAAGGTTTAAATAAGTTTGCAAAATAGATCCTTTTTGTCACACCTCTGACAGTCTACAGCTCATTAGATCTAACGTGCTGTGATAGGAAAGTTTGCAACAGTGTCTGATTATGGCAAAATGTCATCTGTTTGGCAGCTTTTCACTGAACAGTAGTTAAACCCAAATACATCATGAACCCAGAACACATCAGCCAACAGTATCTGAATTTAGGTCAGACTCTAGTCTCAGATGACCTGTGTGCATGCCATCTTCCCTTTCAAGAAGTTCTGCATCAGAGAATTGAATCTGTTCATTCATGTGCATTAATTCAACAGGTGCATGAGCAAGAGACCAAGATAATGAAAGTGTAAGACAATTAAAATCTGAGTTCAGGTTTGGATAAGGAAATAAAATAGGTCTCTTGTGAATACTTCAGAAGAACCCAATGGGAGAAAGATTCAAGAACTCAGACATTACGGTTCTCTCTGCGGAATTATTTGCCCTCACTGTTAAGAGATGGAAGGTGGTCATGCAGAGGAAGGTATTATAGTGAAGGAGTGAGAAAGTGGCAGTCAGGAGCTCCTAAAATGTAAGGATTTATGCTGTATTGCTTGAATGCTGTTTGCTCAGACTCCATTATTTGAAAAATAATATTTCCACAACTGTTCCTTTAACATGAGCCCCAGTATGCGCCAACATCTTGGGTACAGATCATAACCCCTGTGTTGAGAGAGGACAGATTCAAATGACAAGTATGTGAATCCCTGGCATCTGCAATCCCAATTGCAGCCTCTGAGCATTACCATGATTTCAATATTTACTACTAAGGAGTCAGATTTGCTAGGTCTTGTAGAATTCCATCCTCGAAATAGCATTTGTACCTGGTGGTGGAAGAGTATTTCCTCTTCTAACTGAATGCCACAGAATTCACATGGAATGATAATGCTCCCTTCGGTCTGTACCGCTTCTTGCTGCTGTGGATATGTAGATCTGCTGCTGTGCAGTTGGTCTAAGAAATCTTTAACAGGTCTGTTGTATTCTTGTTGTTGACTTGGGGAGGAACCTCTTTTACTGAACGAAGCAAAGGCGCTGGCTGGGTTACAGCCTGTCTGTTACGTGGGCAACGTTGAAAAGAAGGAATTAGTTATACTTACAAAGCCTTCGTGTGCTAAGTAATATCTGAACACTGACAGAGTAAAACAGATCCACCCTCTATTTCCAGTACATACTCTTAGTATTAGAACCACCCAAAATTATATTCCACTTCAGATATCCAGTTAATGGGACAAGAAGGTTCAAAGTAAGTTGCTATGCATGGTGAATTTCAAAAAACTAACATCAGTAATTAACTTATTTATTTTTCACAGTGTATGTGGTTTACTATTAGCGTTAAATTTGTTTCTAGTGCTAATCCAAGGAACAGCACATTGAATGTTTTGATGAAAGTTTTGCATTAGTTTTTTTAGTTTACTAAGACATTTCTACTGAATATTAGTGTTTGTAAGGTTCTACGCAGATGTAGCATCCTGTAAGCATTGTTGGAGTGAGTTCCCACTAACTATGCTAAACTGCTCCAACAAAATTCAGTTTCTAAATAGAAATTGTACTCAGAAGTGCTAGCATCCATTTCAGTAAGCCTCCTGCGTATACACCTATAAAATGGGGATAATGATGCTTACCTCCTTTGACAAAAAGCACTTTAAGAGTTAAGTATTGTTATATAATACAGAAATGCCAAACCTGATGGAGAATCAAGTCTTCTTCAGGGTAGAGTGCCTCACAAAATTCACATGGCAACATGATATCATCATCATCTGTGAGGTAAGAAAAAGGATTAAAACCCCCTACCTTTAAAAGGGGTAACAGACTAATCAACCTGTCTTCAGAATTTCTAATCCATGAGATCATTCTGTTCTGCACCACAGAGGAGGGATTATAGCAAGTCTCAGGGCAGTAGTCACTCTACTTTCACATTTATGAGTTTTATAAGTACCGGGGGGGAGGTCACTTTTTCTAAAAAGTTGAAAAGGATTTTTTTTTCCCTCCAAAACCTCAGTTCTTTAGTCCAATACCAAAAAAAAAAAAAAAAAACCATCTCGTTATCTGCCTGCCTATGGATGTACACACACAGTACACACAATTTCTTTTTAAAATAAAATAATCTGGCACTTGGATAATACAGGAGAGTTCTTCAGCATGTTTAATCTTAAATGTAACATCCCTACTCAGTTGTTACATCTCAGTACAAGCAGGAATAAGGGGTTTTTTGTTTTATTTTGTAAAGACATGGCAGAACTACAGCAAGTTAAATCTGCTAGTATACGGTTTTCAAAACAAGTCACTTTTACCTTCCCATATTAACATGCTGTACTCCTCTTTTGGGATAGACAGATACCAATATCAAATTTCACTAGTTAACAAATCTTAAGAGACTATTGTCTATACATAGAAATGTTGCTATTTTAGCAGGCAGCACAGTCAAAAATTTAGGGAGCTGAAGATACAGTTCCAGAAAAGAAGGAAAAACTCCAAGAATAGGGGAGGCTTTTCTGCACATTCAGAGAATTTCTACATCAGATGCCGGGGATATCTAAAGCAGTTTAGAAAGTCTCAAAGTGCTACTGTTCTGGCACTGAAAGTCAGAATATCTCCAAGGAGCTAGGCATGAGAGTCCCCCTGATCATCAACAAAAAAAAATTTAAGGAAAGCTTTTAAAGAACTTACTTTTTAGCTGATCCAAAGTGTTAATAGACGAAAGATCATGGGAGAAAGTATCTGATTTGTTTATTTCATTAAGCTGCTCAGATGGCTTGGACTCTTTGGAGTAGAAGTTCTTCCAGAAGTCACTGTGAATTTCAGCTGCAATATTGTTGTGGGGATTATTCTCACGTTGCAGGCTAAGGGCTAACATATAGTCTAAATTGGAATTCTGTTCTCCATACAGAGAGGACTCCGTGTTTTTATTCCTCTCCAGCCGTTCCAGCTCATCCTCTTAAATAAAGATATCAGAAGCTGTAAGTATCAACTACATAGTTTAACAGTCTGTTCTTAAAATCATAATTATTAAGTAAATAAAACAGAAGTTCACATATGCAAACGAGGGCAGAATTCGGCCCCACACACAGCACTCTTGTTTTACAACAGATAGCCAAAGCCTCAGAAAGACACTTCATGACATATTTTGGGATGAATTAAGGGAAGCTAATCCTTGCCCTTTCCTGTATTTTTCCCCCCCGTCTAGCCTGAGAGGAGGGGAACTTTGTTTCCTTTACTGGCTATACAATTGGGGGGAGGGATAGCTCAGTGGTTTGAGCATTGGTCTGCTAAACCCAGGGTTGAGAGTTCGATCCTTGAGGGGGCCATTTAGGGAAATGGGGGTAAAAAAAAAAAAAAAAAAAATCTGTCTGGGGATTGGTCCTGCTTTGAGCAGGGGGTTGGACCAGATGACCTCCTGAGGTCCCTTCCAACCCTAATCTTCTGATTCTAATTCTTAAATTTAAACAATTTAAGAAAGGACATCATATTTTTTCCATCCCTTGCAATCTTTAAATCACAATTAAACACCTAAGAAATAAGCTCTAGTTCAACCAGAAGTTGTAAGCTTGATGCAGGAACTACTGGAACAGATTCTGACATGTATCATGCAGGAGGTCACAGTAGTTCAGCACGGTTTCTTCTAGTCATAAAGATCTATGAACCTGTAACAAGTCTTATGTTTTCAGTCCATCACTGAGCAAAGTCCATTCACCTACTGATGCAAGCATCTGACTCAGATACAGATTAGTGGGATTATGGCTGTACAAAGCGAGGCCTCTAAAAACATTTCAGGAAGGAGTATTCAGACTTTAAATGCCTGCAATGACATTTACATGCACTGATCTCTTCACCCACATGGGGATTTCAGCACACTGAAATCAGTGGGGTTCTAATAGGCTTTATTTTGTACGTTAGTATGGCAATTTGCTACAGTACGTTTTAGCATGCAAGCTGTGAAAAACTTTTCTGCACCCCTGTGGCTTGAGACAATTCCTTCAGTGACTCACTTTAAAAAAAAAAACCACAAGTTTTTTTAATATACAAGATATGGCTGATCACAACTTTAGAGACCTATATTTATGCATTGAAGATGCAATCTTAAATTGTACATCTCTTTTAAAAGGCACATTTGTTTATACCATTTTTAAACTCAGGTTTCTTAGTTTCTCATTAAAATGAAGATACAGGTGTTCAGTAAGATTAGGACTTTAAACATGCTTTAGCAACGTATCGGTGTTGGAAGATTCTACCCCACTAAACCATGTATTTACAAGGTATAGGACACTTCCAGGTGATGAATAAAAAAAAAAAGTGGGAGATGATATTCTGAAGACCATTAAACACAAATCAGTCATTACCTCCCAGGAAATGCACATGCCAAGGCTGTTACTGCTGTTAGACAAGCTGAATAGGAGATCAAAATAAAAAAGGCGTATTTGATCTTTTTATGGGTGATGTACATAGCAGTTGAAATTACAAGACCTTTCTTGTACATTAGCCGGTGTTTGAATCAACTCAATATTCCATTCAGACAAATAGCAAGTTTATGATTAAGCAGATATGCAAGCTTTTAACCTATGAAATTAAACCTGGAGTCTTAAAAAAAAGCCAGTCCATTTAAAAAAAATAAATTCATAACCCTGTAGTGAAATTAGACAATCTTTTAATGATTTTCTAATTCAAACCAAAACTCAGGAGTTGCCAATTTTTTTTTATTATTTATTGCTGTTCAAATCCATCATTGCTGGTCTTCAAGTCTCGTGACTCTGCATGGTTCAAAACAAAAATCTTCCGTTTTCAAGCTATATCTTCCAAAGGGCTTTATTCAGTTTAACTAGAGGATCAGAGTAATAGTCATTTGCTAAAGCAACAGTTCCCCAATGAATCCCTTTCTTTGAACATGAATATGAATTCTTACTGCTTCTTCGGGATTCACACATTGGTATTTCATAAACCACCTTAGCTCATGAGCTTCAATGGGAATAACTGCAAGAGAAAGTCCAAATCTTTCCCCTATCTGTCCGAAAGCAACACAGTAACCAGGATCTCCTTCAAAGAAAAACCTATTCCAGGGCCCCAAGACAGACCAGCTGCCCCATTATCTGTGGACATCCTCTTCCACCAGTGTTAAGAAAGGGTAAAAATAAGAAGTAACTGCATCATGACCAGGGACACAGGTTTCTTCCCACTAGTCCAGCTCAATCACTCACAGCCACATTTCTGCATCCAGTTTAGGAGACCCAGAAGAACAAGTTATCTCAGCTCACTGCTAAAGTACTCATTTGAACTCACTACACTACGGTAGTCCAAATGCTCACAGTGGGTGTGGCTGATCATCATTGCACCTATTTTTGGGAACTAGTGTGCACAGAGGCCTTTGGAAACGTTTTGGACCCATGAACTGTGCGGGGGAAGCCCACTGCCTGAAGACAGGGAAAGAAAGAATTACAAGTTCACCCATGTCCCAACCATCTAACTTGCATGCCAGCTTCATTCTTTCCAGCTAGCTCAGGGCTTGGAATGAAGTAAGGTTTTAACACTGGAAACTCTTTATCAAGTTCCTGTTTTGAACATGGGATGTAGCTGTTATTTTTTCCCCCCCATGAGGGCCCATTGCAAAATATTGAAGGCACAGATGGGCAACCTCCATGTTGGCCAAAGGTTGACAAGTGTTCCATCTTTACCTCTCCTTGATTTAGTTACCTCTTCTGTAATCCAGTCTGAAGCTTTTCCTGAGTGTCCTGGAAAAGTTGCTCTCTGGAAACTGGACTGGAATTTTGGCATTCCCTTACTGCTTAAGAACGTAAGAATGACTACACTGGGTCAGATCAATGGTCCATCTAGCCCAGTAACCAGTCTTCCGACAGTGGCTGATGCCAGGTGCTTCAGAGGGAACAAACAGAACAGAGCAATTTATCAAGTGATCCATCCCCAGTTGTCCAGGCCCAGCTTCTGGCAGCTTCCTTCAAGTACTGTTACATGCAGTAAAAGGTTGCTCTTCAAGAGTCTTTGTCTGCCTTCTCCATGTTTTTTTGGGTGAAGAGCTTGTGGGAAGTGTCTCATCTTTGTCTTCCTCCTCCATGGGGCTGATGCTACTCCTCATCCCTCTTGGTTGCCCTGCAGCTCCCTAGATATTAAGCAGCAGCTGCCGCTTCCTACCTGACCAACAAAATCATTAAGGGCAGCGAAGAGAGATCCAGGCAGCAGCTCCACATCATGGTGGCAGCTGTTCCTGCTCAACAGCTCCTGCACACCCCCTCCCAGACACCATCTACTCCCCCAGCACAGAAAGCTTGTCAGAACCCCAGCACTACATCACTGCAGGACTGGGACCCAGGAAAGACTGAACTCCTCCATGCTGCCGCAATTAGAAAATTGAACAGGTATTCAATCTGAACTCACCATATGATCCAGAAATTTTTTTTTGCACTGAAATCTACATAAAGGAGGAGGGGAGAATTCAGTTCCTTCCAAAATGTTCAGTATTAAGCAGCCCAATTCTAGAGGTTCTCTTTCCAATTTGGAAACTAAGTCATTTATCTTCTCAGGTTTTAATAACTTAATCTGATGAGTTATTTCACAAGCAGGTGAATCTTAAAGCAAAGGCCATCCATTCAGTCTTCAGCAATGCTACATACTTTGAATAGCTCTGAACATAAAGCAGAGCATGTGTTCATGGAAAGGGTGTCTTCTAGGCATGGTGATTTGGGATATTAGAACTTAAGTGGAAAGAGAAAAGAGGCATTTATAGCACCTATGTCCATACTGGCTGCTGTTGCAAAAATGCTCACCATCAAATATGAAAGACTGCAGAAACATCTTAACTAACCTTTAAGTCAAGCACAGAAGAGTTTGACTGCTAAATAAAATGGACAAAATTTGAATGGATGCAAGCCAAATTCTGTTTCTAGATAAAAGATTCATGCTAGTTATTAATATTAGTAAGCTACTCGTATCCTACCACCAGATATTTCAGAAGTCATCTACTCAATTGTTTTATGTCATTGAAGTTCTATTCTGAAGTAAAAAAAACTAAGCATGCATATGTGAACTCTAGCCACACTTCATTAGAGGTTTTCTAATTATCTGACATTTTCATACAGCAGTGTTTCCCAAACTTGGGACACCGCTTGTGTAGGGAAAGCCTGTGGCGGGCCGGGCCGATTTGTTTACCTGCCGTGTCCGCAAGTCCGGCCGATCACGGCTCCCACTGGCCACGGTTCACTGCTCCAGGCCAATGGGAGCTGCTGGAAGCAGCGGTCAGTACATCCCTTGGCCCACACCACTTCCAGCAGCTCCTATTGGCCTGGAGCAGCAAACCGTGGCCAGTACACAAACCGGCCCGGCCCGGCCAGGGGCTTTCCCTACAGAAGTGGCGTCCCAAGTTTGGGAAACACTGCCATACAGTGCACAGGTATAGAGCTTTCACTCCACTTAGAATCATAGAATCATAGACTTTAATGTCAGAAGGGACCATTATTAGTTACCTAACTTTAAATTAAAGGTAAAAATAAAACTTATGAATGTATAATTATTGCCCTTGTCCACACTTTACCTCGGTTCTGATCTCTCTGCATTGCTGATGCATTTCTTCTGTTAATATTCTTAGAAGCCTGGTCTCCTCCAAAACTGCTATAAAATTGGCCTTCCAGTGGCCCGGACATCCTCTGCAGAGGCCCAGCATAGCCATCTGAACTCAGAAGGTTTCTGATAGTTTGAAAGGTACACAGGTTTGCAGCCTCATCTTTATAGTTATAACGTGACATTGCTTGGCTAACTCTTTTTTCTTCCACTTCCTTCCCACAAACTTCAGGGTGCTCTTTCAGATCTTTCACCATTACATTGCGACCGCACTCACTACATGTTTCAGTCCTGGTTCCACAGTAATCCTCGTGGTCCTGAAGTTTATTGAATGCAAGCTCTATCTCACAATGTTGGCAAACTGCAGGACGCAGAGGGCATGCTGATGCCTAAAATATAAAATTGAATAACTCTTGATATATGCACAGTCTTATGGTTATGTTATGCTTACTTACTGCCCAAAGAAGGTACCCAGTTCACGGTGTTATTACTGAGAGATGCATTCCAAATTGCTTTAGAGATTAATTGTGTCTTCAGCTAGAAGCCAACCAGCCCATAAAAGAAGACTTAAGTAGTAAGTTACTATTTAAGACAGGGAGTACAAACTCCTGAGTAGTTATACACAGTATGTCTCACTGGAAGTTCAGTGTATTTTATACAGGAAAAAGGAAGCATGTATTTACTAGACATCATACTTAAAAATAACACCCCTAAAAAACTAATCTGAACACTCAAAGTGGATTTTTTTGGTTGTGTTTTCTACTTAACTGTCCCGATTGCCACTGTTCATATTGCTTCATTAATAGTTATAGTGCAGTAACTTACTCAAAGCACTTCATGCAACAGGAAATCGGAGGATCAAAATTGCATGCTTTAAAATAAGCCACGTGGTCCAACTCCCTTCGCATCCCTCCCCATGCCATAGCTTTGCATTTGATGCTTATGCTGAAGCAGAATCCCATTTTTCTGTGACACACTTTTGTTCCACTGACAACGTTAACTCCAGTGACAATTTGTAAATACGAAAACCATAGGAAGTAAATGTTTATTGTTCCATGATTTTTAAAAACTGTTTAGACAAGACAAATCCTTAGGTCCTGCATAAAGGTCAGGGCGGGGGGAAAAAAAAAAAAAAAAAAACACACCTGAAATAAAGACGACACTGAGAAGTGAAGTTGCCAAGCTCAATGCAACTATAGCCACAGGCAGAATTTTTAGCCTTAACCACTACTTAGGGACAAACCTAGGCCACCAACCTAAGCTACCAATGTACATAGACTCCCTCCTGTTGAGAAGCTTGGAGCTGCTTATTAGGCATGTGAGTACCACCACTTCAAACTAATACAGCTAGCCTCTTACAAGAGTATCACTGATTAGCATGGATTTAGAAAGCAGATTAAACATGGGCAGAGCAGACCCAAGATCAGTTAGCACGGTAGCTATAATCTGAACAGTAAGGCTCTAGTGTCGGTACTGGAAATACACTAGAGTATTATCAAGAGCAAAAACCAAATATACCAACCTCATGATCCTCTAAGTGGCATTTTTCCATCTTCATATTACACTTACAAGTAACCTAGGAGAAACAAAAACAATTACTAAATGTACTTCACGAAGATCAGCTATTTTAAAGTAGAATTTATTTTACCTGCACATGTTCAGATTCAATGTGGTTTTTTATTTCAGATTTAGGGACAGACTCCTTGCAGAAACGACACACTCCAATATTTCTACTACAGTGGATTTCATGGATGGTGAAGTTAGCTACAGGTATAGCCTTTTTGCTACAAGAAGGATACAAAAAAGTTACTCTTCACAAATTACACTGAAAACAAACAAATAAATTTAGGATTCAAGAGAGCTGCCTGAAAGGAAGAACCAATGGTAAAAGCAAATAAGCCCTTCAGGAATTCATCGTTTCCATGTATTCAGGTTTGTAAAAGAAAAAAGCCTATCTAGGACTACATGTTGTGTACAGTCAGAACACACACACTTACCAAGCTAGACACCCAAAGTCTCCCAATTCATCAAATTAAGTCAAAACTCTGTTCAGCTCCCCCTTTGGGGAAAACAGACAAGCCTTGCAGCATACTCAGGCAGTCACCAGATCCACGCTGTCAGACCAGGAGTAACAGTTACAGACTCTGCAAAGAGCACTCCGCCATAGTGTAAAAGTCAGGCAATCCTCCACAGGGCAAAGCTAGAACACAGATTCTTCAGCTACGCTGCAATATTGGTCAATGGTTCAACCAACAAAAGATGCAATATCCCTGCTGTTCTGAAGTGAGGAATCCCTACCTTACTCTACTTTGGAGAAATCTATTGCTCTATCCTGAGCTATGTGCAGACAGACTTACAGGCGGGAAAAATCCATTCAGCCATTTGAAAAGTGTGTAACAGGGTAGCACTGGCCCTTTAAGAGGGAAGAGTACAATGCACCCCGAGACTGGTCAGCTGACCCCAAACTGGGCTTAAGAGAAAGAGCCTGGGCCCTAGTGGGGAGGGAGACCAGAAAAATCAGGTAGGAAAGGAACAGAGAAAACAGAGGTGGGGCTCTGATGGGCTGAAGCAGAAAACTCTGCAGGTTCTAGAGAGAAGTCAGAAACCAGGAGGCCTGGATTGTGGGAGGAGGAGTCTCTAGAGCAGCAGTTCTCAAACTGTGGGTCAGGACCCCAAAGTGGGTCACCAGAGCTGGCTTAGACTTGCTGGGGCCCAGGTCTGAAGCTTGAGCCCCATCACGTGGGGCTGAAGCCCAAGGGCTTGAGCCCTGGGCAGCAGGGCTCAGGTTACAGGCCCCCTGCCTGGAGCTGAAGCCCTTGGGCTTTGCCCCCTCCCCACCGCCTGGGACAATGGGGCTTGGGTGGGCTCAGGCTTCAGTCCCCCCTCCAGGGATTGTGTAGTAATTTTTGTTGTCAGAAGGGGGTCGTGGTGCAATAAAGTTTGAGAACCCTTGCTCTAGAGCAGGGTTTGGCAACCTTTCAGAAGTGGTGTGCCGAGACTTCGTTTATTCACTCAAATTTAAGGTTTCGCATGCCAGTCATATATTAACATTTTTAGAAGGTCTCTTTCTATAAGTCTATAATATATAACTAAACTATTGTTGTATATAAAGTAAATAAGGTTTTTAAAATGCTTAAGCTTAATTTAAAATTAAATTAAAATGCAGAGCCTCCCGGACCGGTGGCCAGGACCCGGGCAGTGTGAGTGTCACTGAAAATCAGCTCGCGTGCTGGCTTTGGCCCGCGTGCCATAGGTTGCCAACCCCTTCTCTAGAGGGAGAGGAAGGCAGAGGGCAGCACCCTGTGGGTGATGTCACAGCCAAGGAGCAGGGAGCTGGGAAAAGCCCAGAAAGGATGAGAGACTTCTATTAAGCCTAGGTGGGTGGATGTCATTTTGTGTTGTTGCTTCATTTGGGCCTCTGAAGTTACCACCACTATGTGGTATGAATATTCTGAGCCTAAGAGTGCTGGAGAAGTATTCCTGAGGAGCCCTAAGAGGGGAAACAGAGTAGAGTGCCTGAAAGGCTAACCCATGCCATAAAAGCAAAGATGGCAAATCAGACCAAGTGGAAGCAAAGTACTCGAACCTCTCCCACTCTCTACCTATATCAACTTGATAGAGGAAGTAGAGGAAAGTTCAAGATGGAGTTTGACTTTTAAGGGAAACAATGTTCACAAGCGCAGAAGTGAACTCATCAGCCCCCAACAAGACAATTATTTTTTACCTGCCCTACCACAAGATAAAAACTTAGCCCCTCCCAAAACAACAGCAATAACCCTTCATTTTCATCCCATCTGTTCCTAAGACCCCAACAGGCTGGGATATCAGCAAAATGATATTCTGCATGTATGACAAACACACAGCTATAATAAGCCACAAAAATTAAATCCTGTATATTTCAGCTTTCTTGAAACTGATTTTGAAGAAACATTTTTAAAAAATTATCTGAAGAAGAACCAATAGTTTTAGTTGATTTCTGCTTCTTCTAGGGTGGAGTAGGGGAGGAGACCACCACCAGCAGGTTCCATTAGTATTATTCTGCTGTTCTCAAGGTGACACAGCAAGTTCTGAATACCGGTGAAGTGCCTACCAGAATATTTTCTGTTCTTTTATGGTCAATAGAAACAATTTTATATACCACTTGTTGCTTCCATATCTGAAGACATCTGCCAGCAATACAGCATGTTTCTATGAGTTTATGTAGGGACACTGTAATAACATACAATACACTTGTGCCAACAGTGCCGGACATTTGTTTCTTACCAATTGCTGCACACCTGGGTTTCTTGTTCATTAACTGCAGCCATATCCATGTTCTTTTGAAAAGCTGGAGCAAGGGACAATTAAACATTTTCAGTTTCATTTCTGTCCATAAGAACAAATACAATTATTCATTCTGCTACTTCCTGTTTCTTCAGATCCTCTGGCATTAAATCACATATTCCATTATTATAAACTGTTGCTTTCCTTAAGCAGCCAGCAAGACTCCCCCACCATTTAGAAACAATTGTATTATTAAACATGGTTTCAAGCAGCTCTTAAGAGGGTAAGGAACCCTAGCTGGCTAGTGAGGATAATCTCCTGCAGATGTTTTTCCCTGAGATGTGGATAGTGTCTTCTTTTTATTTTAATATATATACATATACATATACATATATAAAAACACAAGTAAAATATTAACTCTGCAAAACTATGAACTGTTTATGGACAGTAAAGCATAATTTAGCCAATAAAATTTATACAGCAAGACCTAGAATTAAGACACCACTCAACAGATCAACAAAAACATCTTAAGGAAGACAAACCTTAATAAAGAGAGCTGAAAATGTTACTTGGAAAAGCCCTGACTCCTGCCCCAGGTGATCATATCAGACACCCAAAACGATATTTAAAACAAAAACCACTAACATAGAATAGGTGACGTTTCTTTCAAAGAACAGATTTTTTCCAGTGTAGAAAAGCCACTTCTAGCCAAACGCTGATCAGGACTTCCAGTTCCCCTACAGACAGGTGAAAGAGGTGGGAGTTTGGTCTCCATAATCACGGTCTGGCGTTTCTAGTATAAAAACTGGAAGGAATAAAGCAACCCATAGACCTATGCAAGGTAGGGGCAGGGTCTTCTGTGCACGAGCTGCAGGTGTACTCAGCGGCATCTACTGGGCCTTAGAGTCAGCTGGGGGGATACGGGGAGGGGCGGGGGTCCGAGCGGGGGGGGGAAGCGGGTGGAGGATGCGGGGGGGACCGAGGGCCGAGCGCCCCCAGGGACCCGAGCGGGGGGGAAGCGGGGCCCGAGCGGGGGGGGAAAGCGGGGGGGCGATGCGGGAGTCCGAGCGTCCCCGGGGGGGGCGGGGGTTGAGCGCTCCCGGTCCGCGGGGCCATTGCGGTGGGCCAGGCCCCCCACGGTTAAGGGCGTGCCTAGCAGTTCGCTGCCCCCCGCCCCATTTCATTCTCCCCTAGCGGCCCGTTCCCCGACTCACCGGCTCCTCAGAAACCAAACACCGGGCCCAGCCTAGCGTCCTGCTTCCTACCCGCCGGCGACACCCGCTCCCCGCCTCCCTATTGGCCAACTGAGACTCGGTTAACGAGCTGATTGGCCGTAGCAGCCGTCGTTTACGGCTATTCTAGGCCCCGCCCATACCATGGCTGGATTGGGTAATACAGAGGTCACTGGAGTTAGGCTCCGCCCCCTCATGATTGCCCCTCCCTCCTCTTATCAATAGGTGCCTGGGATTGACCAGGACTCAGGGTGAGCAGTTTAGTGATTAGAGCGGAGCGTAGTGGGTGTTAGGATTCCAGGCAATTAAAGTAAATTAATGTCCTGGGCAGGCCTCCAAGCTGTAGGGGAATGAACCTGAGGGAAGCTGTGTGTAACTAGACAGACAATATTACACAGGTGCCAGACACTGGCCTCTGACATGCAGTAAGGAAGGGAGTCTCTGTTGGCAACTTTGAAAAAACTTAACTCTAAATTGTCTAATCTTTGTTAGAGCCCTTACTTTTTCCTGTTGATGGGGCAGAAAAGGGGATCATCCCTTTTTTACTTTTGGGCAGGGTGGCTGGGTGTTGGGGTTTGTTTGTTTTCTGGCTGTGTGAGTTTGCTTTGTAAATTGTGTTACACTACAGAATTCTAACTTTCTTTGATTGAAGCTGGTTTAAGATTGTGTTCTCATACAACATCCCCTTCGAGTATGTTCTGAGAAGGAGCCCAGATACCTACGTGTCTAACTCCACTTGAGGTACAGAGAGGGGTTTGAAATATAGCACAGAAATACCCCGGTCTCATTTCAAGTAGTCACAGAGATTGCACTACAGAGGTGAAAACGTTTGTGTTCTTTGAAGCTTTATGTTTATATGGGCAAGAGTTGAATGGACCCAATAGGAAGGCATCTGGGAGAACAGTATGTTATCCTACCAAACAAACTTTCTAGGAAAATCTGTCACACCCATTTGCTACATATACAATATTGTACAGTATGCTAAAATTAGAGCGCCACCTGGTGGCTCTATTTCAGTGACACAGGAGCATGAGCAACTCTTCCATAAATTCTTTTGAGAGCAGGAAACGAGGCATGATGTCATGAGGAAGGGAGTAGCATGGGAGTAACCCAGCACCAGGAAGAGTTAATCTCCTCTAGCAGACTTGAGGCATTTCTAAAAGTAGAGTACAGCAACTTGACTTTCAATCAGCTACAATTTATAATTTAAAAAAAAGTCATTTCAGTGCTGATGAAAGTTGGCAGATTGTCAGCTCTGGAGAATGAAGTCTTCTGCTTCTCCAAAGAACAGGGACAACATAGTCAAGCTTCCCCTGCATCAGTTGCAGCTCCAGTCTGATGAGACTTTATCCCCTAAAATGAGAGGGTAGTTCAGGTTCTGCTAGTGCTCTGCAATGAGGATACTAGCTGTAGAAGTGTTTTTGTAATGAGGACATCTGCTTACTGAAAACTGGATTATGATGACTACCACATTCATGTTAGATTCCACCAAAAATAGTGTCAACTAGTCTGGACTGGATTTGTTCTGATGACCAAATAGTGAAACACTCTGCTTCCAATTATCAGTCCCTGAACCAAACAGTACCCCTTCTCTAAATCTAACCTGGAGGGGTTTTGGTAGCTATTTAGAACACTTCTTATGTGACAGCTTTTTTCTTCTGTGATTATGGCCTCAGAGCCATGCAGACTCCTGAAGTCTGAAAGCTTTTTTGAGAGTATAAATAATAATAATTAATACATACTTAGCACTGATTGTAACTTGGGCCTCAATGTGAGGTTGAATTTATGATATTGGACAATACTTATCTACAGAGTTGCAGTGGACAAGACTGTCCGTTTATTATTATGTTACACGGTTATTTACAAACTTCAAATTCAAATGATGAATGAAAATCTGAGGCAACTTTTGAACTGTCCTACATGCCAGGAGTGGGGGATCTTGCAGCAACTGTGTAAAGTGTGATGAGTGAGCTGTGTTGAATTTGGTGACAACAGTGTGATTTGATTTTGGCATTTGGCGAGGACTGAAGACAAAGGCAAACTTCACTGCTAACGTAAGGATAGGCAACTCAACTTACACCACTGCTGAATTAGGCCAGGAAGCTGTTCCCTCTGTGATGCTTCATCCTAATCTTGTAATTCTTCCTTACTTTTTATTTTCTTCATATTAATTTTTATTCTTCATAGACTAATTTGTATGGAGGAGTAAATAATATACATGCATTACTAATTTACTGTACCTGAAAAGTGCCAGCTTGATAGCCCCAGAGGCTGAAATCCTCCCTATAACCTCCTACCAGATACAGCCTGGGAGTAGCAGTGGAAGCTCCCCCATGCTGCTTCAATCTTAACGTGAAAGGACCCTCTCTAGGAGTGAGAAGGCGGGAGTTCAGATTCTGAACATTCAGTCATTGGCCTCTCTGCTGAGAATGCCAACAAGCTAGCCAATCAGTGTCAATTATTTTTGCCACCCTGACGCTAGAGGGAGCTCTAGAAGGGATAGTGCCTCGACTACTGCTTCAGCAGAGCCCTGCAGAACACAGGAAATGCATGCCTGCTGGGAAATTTATGACTGTGCATCGTGCTCTCTCCACATTGCAACTAGCCACTTCTTAATTGGTGTGGCATGGGGGGCACTGCCCTGGCCTCACCGCCTCACTGTTCCTTTTGAAAGCCTAGGGTGCACTAGCAAGGAACCATGGTGGCACAGAGACTGCAGTTGTTCCTTGCCCCTCCACAGGAGACAGAAGAGCCAAGCCACATTGCCACCTTTCTCCTGTGTGGAGAAGGCCAAGAGGACCCACTTCAGAGGAAGAAACTAAGGCAGGGATGTTGCAGGGCTACCTCATGCTATGAGGGGATGCTTTTTCAAGGTACAATACAAAATAAGAGTAGCACATAGCTATTATTGTTAGAATGCTTGACAGAAAATGTCTCTTAGGAAATCACTTAAACTTTGGACATCATACTTGTATTAAATGCTGATCTTGTATTCAGTTTCATCAAATGTAGATCCTGTTTGGTGATTTGTTTTTCCCTACAAATGTTAGTAATAACTTCTTTTCTACCTATTCTATATTTCTTTTTCCTGGATCCACAAGTATTGCCAGATCAGGACAGATGTGGCCCATTTAACTCAATATTCTGTCTCAGGCACTGGACCAAGTTTTAATTAGTGAAAAAGAAAAGATGACCTTATAGATGCTCTCAATGTTTAGAGGCCCATGCTCCAGAGTGAATAAAATACATGTAACTATAGAATTGTGACATTCAAGATGCTGGCAGCATCTAATTGATTTTTATTTATTTATTTGGTCAGTTCTTACACTGTAAACATTTATATGGGGTATTTAGCTGCATACCTTACTGGGCATCCAAGTTATAGATCCTGTGACATTCATAGTGGGTTTTGTTTTGTTTTTTCCGCCAGCTCCAGTCAATACCTAGTCACTTCCTTTCTGCAAGCATTGGTCAGACACATACCTTACAAAACATTAGATTATTATTATGGCCTTGATTTACAGGAAAATTGTGTCCTTTTAATGTTAGCTGTGGAGTCAATAAAATTTTGCCTGGAAAGATGCTATAAGCCTCTTTTTCTGCACTGCTGGCAATCCAGTAAGTGAGAATTTAGAACTTCCATTCTGTTTACCACTACAGAACGATTATTATTAATGGTTGTGAATAAGAAAGTGGTATTACTTCAGACTTCTTTATAATTCGGTATTAAACTACTTACCAACACTGCTGTCTCTGATCAGCAAAGATGCTCCTAAGTATGACTGTATCTGTGTTATTTGAAAGGGCTTCAAGGACATCTGAAAAGCAGTTTAAAGCAATTACTGTCTCTTCCCAGACCGTGCAGGCTAACACAGACTGAAATGCTGCAGAAAAGTAGATTCTACACTGTACATATTAATATCAAACTCTGCCACTGATTTTGTTGAGAATCAGAACTTATGTTTAAATTAGTCTCATCAAGTGAAAGTGGTTTCTAATGACAAAGTCACTAACCTTTTATGTTTACCAAATTAATTTCAATTTATACACAGCACCTTTCATTCTGAAGGATCCTTGTGCATTAAATAAATATACTTTATATGCTCTTTACACAAACTATAATAAAGAGCATTATTAAGCTTGCAAACCCAATCTCTCAAAAGTTTGGAAATTACAGAAGTAATGTTGCCTGTGATGGATTTGCTGTGGGGATGAATCAGAGTAGTGCAGTGAAGGAGACTCTTGTCTGCTTTATTCATTACAGAAGTTGGAAGACGTGTGCCTCTTGTGGGTACTGGGGGGATGGGTGAGCCTAGGCCTTCCCAAAACTAAAGGCTCCCTCCCCCCATGATGGGGTGGAACCACATCTCCCAGATACCAAGTGATTATGGGGACAAGAAATGGAAAAAACAGGAATGGAAGTGCAGGTCAAAGGTTGAAAATCAGTGTTCTGGATGGGGAGTGGATGAGGCAGGGGATTGCAGGAGGAAAGGATGGTCATGTTTTCTGCCCCAGAAAACTGCATTCTACCTGTGTCTCTGCCAGGGTGGAGTTCTTGTGTGAATGATGCTAGTCAAGTTGTTTAAATCAAACTCAACAGCTGGTCTCTAATTGTGTTTCTGACTTTCTAGGTACCTGACTTCAGCTTCTGGGCTCTGATATGCAGGAGTGCAAGTCAAAGGGAGCTGTACTTTGAACATCTAATGTATTGTGTTAACATAAACATGTCCTAGATGTCTCAAACTGGGTAAAATTAGTGGATGCTTTTGACCTTAATCTCTCTGTGCTCCCATATCTCACCTGAAAAATGGGGCTAATACTCCTCATCTCACAGAGATGTGGGAAAATTCATTAATATTTTTGAAGCACTCAGATACTATAGTGGTGAGTACATAGAAAAGCCCCTGAGGAAACTAATGATTGTCTTCAGAGTAGGGTTTGAGTAGTGTGCAGTAAAGGTGGCATGGAGCCACACAGCGAACAACAAGGGGAAAACAAAGCATTGTATTCCTGCTTGTTAAGCAACAAAATAAGTGTGTTCTAGCAAACAGAGCACTGGACTAGGATGCTGAAGACCGGTGTTCTATTCCCAGCTCTACCAGTGGCCTGCTCAGTGACCTTGAGCAAATCATTTCCCCTCTTCGTGCCTCAGTTTCTCTAGCTGTTAAATGAGGATAATGATGCTGACCTCCCTTAAAAAGTGCTTTAAGATCTGCTGATGAAAAGTGCTATATAAGAGCTAAGTATTAAGTGATCACTGAATGAAGCAGGAGTCCTTTGGAAAAAATAGTATGTGATCATGTCATTAAGCTGTATTATAATTTGACCTCTTTGAATTCATGCATTAAGGCTGCACAGGCAACCTTTAATTCTGGCATTTCCTAACTTTTGAGTGCTTGACCTTAATTTTTTAATGTAATTTTTATGTATGTAACTTCCTAGCTTTTTAAAAAAGCAAACTAAAAAAACAAAGTCTATCATGTGGTATTATATTGGCAGCCCCACGAGTCCTAGGTTGGAACCTTTAGTTATACTATGGTATAACAGGTAGTCTCTGCTCATCAGGCTTCTTATCTCAGTGTCCCTGCCTTCAGCTCCCTGACCCTGTTCTCCTTGCCAAGTCAGTCCCAGGCCCTCATACAATTTCTCTCCCCTACCTGTCTCTCATGTCCTCCACATACACTGTCCCCACTATCTATTCCCACCCTTTCTCCGTGTGTTCCTTGTCCAATGTCAGTGTCCCCCTAACTCCTTGTCCCAGTCTCTTTATCAAACATTCCCAATTCTCAGCCCAAACATAATTTTGCCAAACTTTACTAAGCATCTGAGAACAGGGTCTTACAGACACAGAATGTAAGACTAGCCATACTGGGTCCGACCAATGGTCCATCTAGGCCAGTATCCTGTCTTCTGAGGGTGGTCTATGCCAGGTGCTTGACAGGGAATGAACAATTATCAAGTGATCCATCGCATTGTCCACTCCCAGCCTCTGCACAGGACTCAAGCGTGAATGACAGTAGAAATGCAGCTCTCTGTGAATTGCACCGTGCAGCTGAAAAAGACTTTATGCAACTCAAACAGAAGGAAGTGAGATAGGAGGAGCATGACTAATAAGACTTTGCATTTGTCTGCGCTTATCATCCCAAACCCTCGAAGTGCTTTGCAAGGAGTAGATAAAACTCACAACTCCCGTTTGAAGTACTAGACTGCTGATGTGTGGATGTGCCCCCAGGCCACTGCTTACCAGTGGGTGGAAGGGGAGCATCTCACCTGTTGGACATGGCCATAGGCCTCCCAGTTACTGTAGGGCCAGGCGGGGACAAGCAGGGGTCTGGGTGGTAGCCCCGGGGCTGCTGTGAAGCTCTGAGCAGGCAGCAGGGCCATGAAGAGGGGGGCACCGCCCTGCCCTGTTTTAAGGCCCGGCTGTGCGCTGCGGCCCTGTCTCCCGCACGGTGCGTGGGTGAGCTGGGGGCACCTCGCAGCAGGCCCTGGCCGGCATCGGGACTAGGGGACCGGAGAGCCCGGCCACGCGAGCCGGGGGGGGGAATATCGCGGTAGGCCCAACCCCGGCAGCCATGAGGCGAGACGGGGCGGGGCGCTGTCCCCACAGCCCGCGGGCTCTCCCTTGGCCAGTCATATCGCGACAGGCCCTATCGCGGTGGGGGAGCGAGGGCGAGTCCGGGCCCGGCTGGGGCGGAGGCCGCGGCCCGGGAACGTGAGGCCGGGCAGCGCCCGCCCGCCAGACCCGGCCTCTTTACCCGCCCCCGCCCCCCGGGCCGAGCCTGGCCGGTCCCGCCGGCGCGGCGGCTGCGCACTGCGGTTCTGCGCTCTCATCATGGCGGCGCGGGGCCATGTGCAGGACCCCAACGACCGGCGCCTCCGGCCTATCTACGGTACCGACCCCCCCGCCCCCTCACCGGGGCTGTCCCCGCGCCGCGGCTGGCACCCGGCACCTCCCCGCCCCTCCGACCAGGCCTCGCCACGGCCACGGCGTCGCGTGGTTCCCGCCGCCCGGGGAGCCCCGCTGGGCCGGAGACTCGGCCGGGAAGGGCTAACCCTCCTCGCCCCCGAGCTCCTGCAGGGGAGCGGGGCTCAGACCCCGGGCGGAGCCCCTTGCGTGAGGGGGAGGCGCCCCTCTCCAGCTCCTTCCCTCGGGCGCCCTTCACCCCCCTAGCCTGCCCCTCTGTGCCACCCAGCTCTGCCCCCACAGGGGCCCCTCACCCCTCCTCGGGGGCCCCCGACCCCCATGTCTCCCCACAAGCCCTGGAGGCGGGGTGTGTCCCCTTGATTTCCCTCCTTCTCACTTAGCGTGGCCAGGTGCCCCAGTGTTGGGGGTTTGTCTTATATCGGCACCTATTTCCCCCCCCCCCAAAAGTGTCCCAATTTTTCACACTTGCTATCTGGTCACCCGATCCCCATTATAAGCTCTGTTGGGCTGGTTTGCATCTGCTATTGGAAATAACATGTGAAGGGACCGATCACTATTAAGCTTCCCTCCCTGAAGCACGTGGGGCCACCATGGGGTAAAGAGGCTTTACAAAGTGTAGACCCTCTGCTTGGGCTAGGGAGGAGAGAATTTCCCTGCTTCTCCTCACCCCTTACAAATCTGTGATTAATCATTGCTGGTATTTGGAAGTGCTCAGCCCAGGATTGCTAAAGGAGCTATTACTGCAAATTGTCAGTAATTGTGTTTACATGGTGAGAAACTGAGGGATTGGCCCTTTCTTCCTCTACCTGGTTGGTCTTTGGCCCTATGTTACTGTTTAGCCCTCAACACCAAGTTGGTAGTGTTCAAGGCAAAATGTAAAGAGACTCCCTGCCCCAATTAGCTTGCAGTCTGTTAGGGTTGTAGAGTGGTTTATATCTACAATTGGGAGCTGGGGAAGCTATTAATTATTTGCACGATAGTAGCACCCACAGTATACTAAGTGCTGGCCACCATCCCTGCCACAAATAACTTCTTTCTCCTGCGTCCCCCATCCAAAAACTGATCCCTGTCTTTAAATATGACTTTCTCACCAGCATTAGAGAATGTATTTGTCCTATTTCACTTCTGTATATTTTTCTGTAGGTTACATTACCCTTTGCTAAATATATTACCCCATGCTTTAACTTGCTGTGCAGCTTTGATATCCTTCCTTCCTTGTCTTCCCACACTTGGAAACCTCCCAATTCTCTAACTCTTGGGGGGAGAGAAGGGAATGGTATAATTTCTTATTAATTCTTGGACAATTGCCATGTTAATTTCTTTTCCTCCTGGTTAAGAGAATTGTGTTCCCAGTTTATGTTGTTTTGCACAAAAGATTGAGAGACTTGTAAGAGTGGATGCATATTTTTTAATGCAGAATTGAGCTTTCTTTCCCCATCTGCCTTTGCAAACAAACATCAAATCTTCCCCATGCAAAACTGATTTTTAAGTTAGAAACTCATTTATCTGTGAAACTAAAAGGGGCAAGAGAAGCCACACACTCTTTAAAGCTGTCGATTGAAATATTGAGGCACCTAGATATCATAGTGATGGCTATACAAAAATCAATAGAGAGAAAAAGCAGTGAAACTTTACAAGAGCGTAGTCTTGTTCAGCAACCTCCTGTCTTAAAAGTCTGCCCCAAAATATCCTTAAGTATTGCATGCAGTTCTTCTCCAGCTTTATTAGGAGGCACATTGGTTAAGAAAGTAGTTGAAAAATGTTGCTCTATATTTGTGCATGTGCCACACTGGGATGTTGTTAAACTTCTAGAATCCCAGAACAGATAATTTAGAGAGTGCAGAAAATGTGCTTGACTTCCCATATGCAAATAAATCACTGGTTAGAAACACAAGGGGAATTGCATTTGGTTAGGGATGAACTTGTTTTTTTTAAGTGAACCATTCATGTTTTAAGTACTTGTCTCACAAAGAAAACTTTGCAGGTAGACCCCTGCATCCCAGGTTGAATTCTGGTGAAGTCAGTGGAGGCAGTTCTCTTTATGGGATTGGGACCATAGCTACTTCTACCTGGTGTTAGTTAAAATACTGTAAAGAATAAAAATATAAAGACATGGTTATATTAAAGAAAAATAAACATTCCTTACAGAAATTGTAATTGTAGCTCTCTAGTTTGGTTCAATGTGATGAACTGAAAGTTTTTCTGAATTTTCTATGGCATGCTCCGGAATTGCTGGCTTTGTATGTAGTGATACATTTGCAAAGTGGCTTCTTAAACTAGAGAAAATTCAAATTTAACTGTTAGAAAAACTGTAACTTAAAAAAATTAAGCCAGAAGACACTGAAATATACTGACATTTTAACTGAGATGTATTTTGGTGTTTCAGCCCCTACCTAGTAGCTGTCAGAGAGAGTGTAATGCCTTTTAAAATACCATGTGCTGAGTGCACGGTGTTGGCTCTAGAAAGCATCACTGGGAACCTAAGGTGTTGTGGTTAATATTTGGTATTTATAGTCCTTAATAAATGAAGCATGGCTTCTTAAACATGTAATTGTGTGGCTTTTATTAAAGGCCAAAAAGTAAACAGATTTTGTGTGGGGTGAAGGTTCTAGTTACTTTGCTTGTAACATCACTTTTCTGTTTGTACTGTGTACTTGATTACTCAGGATGCCTTGACAGTTATGTCCATCTTTTATCTTAATTTGTTGTACATTAATCAGGAAGTTAATTATGTTGGGCATTTCCATTCATTTAAAATCTCCACCCATAGACTTGCTATTAATAATCTGTACTTTAATATTTTTCTTTAGTTTAAGTTCTTTTGTGATAAATGGAAGATGCCAGTTCTTTTGGTTCCTGAGAAACTTGTTCATGTTGTTGACAATACATAGTCCTTATTCTGCTACTATTTAGAAAGCCTTGTGACTTGTGTGTTACACTGCTACCTATAGCAGAGATCTTATCAGTGCAGCTAGATAAGTTTAACAACCCCAAGACAGTCAGTGCAAACTGGATAAGAACATAAGAACGGCCATACTGGGTCAGACCAAAGGTCCATCTAGCCCAGTATCCTGTCTACCGACAGTGGCCAGTGCCAGGTGCCCCAGAGGGAGTGAACCTAACAGGTAATGATCAAGTGATCTCTCTCCTGCCATCCATCTCCACCCTCTGACAAAGAGAGGCTAGGGACACCATTCCTTACCCATCCTGGCTAATGGCCATTAATGGGCTTAACCTCCATGAATTTATCTAGTTCTCTTTTAAACCCTGTGATAGTCCTAGCCTTCACAACCTCCTCTGGCAAGGAGTTCCACAGATTGACTGTGCAGAGTGTGCGCGTACCATGAAATACAAATCCGTGAACCAAAAAACCCATCAATTTATAATGAGGTTACCAGCTTGTTCAATTTCATAATTTTTAAAACGTCTGTATTCGGCAAATCTTTAAGGTCTAACAAGCCTGGAAGGGCATTGGAGAGAGGTTGCTGTGCATCCTTTTCAGAACAGCCACCTCTTATAAAGTCATAATATCATTTTACCCTGTTAGTTGAAATACTTGAAAGTTTTGTTTTAGTTAGTATGGACAGACTGCACAATATGCACTTAACCTATACAATCTCCCCTCACCCCCGCCAGTTCATTTAGCAGTGGTTCAATTCTTTAGCATAGATACTACCATAGAGGCAAATGTTAAAGGCCATTAAATGTAAATCTCGGTAATATGGATATGAATTTTGTAGAATATGGCAGGAAATTACTAAGGGTCATCTTCTTAACTCAGTGGAATCCGTCCTCATAAGAAATGCAGTCCTAGCAAGAAAGTGTATAATTTAATTTCAGTTAGCTAGTGTTAGCTCCTTACCAGGAATTTAGAAGAAAATTAGGAACACTTCACTTATGCTTTTTGGCTCATTGGATACATCCCAGTTGTTTTATGCTAGGTTTAGGTTAACAAGTCTCAAAAAGTCTGACATGGTGCAAAGATTGAGTGGGTTTATTGTTCTCTTCTCAAATTAATCTCTTATTCTGATTTCAGTAATTTTCAAATAATCTGAGTGTATCCCATTGGAGTTAGAAGTGAGAATAGTGATATGAAAATGAGAAAAGAAACTTTTAAACTGTATAGCCACATTTTTCTAAAGGTATGTCGACACTGCAAAAAAAAAAAAAAAAAATCCACTGTGGCAGTAGGTCGTAGAGCCCAGGTCAACTGACTCAGGTTCACAGGGTTTGCGCTATGAGACTAAAAGTAATAGTGTAGATGTTCCTGCTCAGGCTGGAGCCCTCCCCGCTCACTGGGTTTCAGAGCCTGGGCGCCTGCCTGAGCGGGACTGTCTGCATTGCTATTTTTAGCCGTGTAGTGTGAACCCGAGTCAGTTGACCCAGGGTTTTGTGCAGTGTTAGACATACCCTAAGAGATGAGAATAATGGAGTCTTCTTCCATGACTTGGGGGAAGTCTATGCTACAATATTAAGTCGACCTAAGTTATGATGACGTACAGCCACCCACAGTAACTAAATAACTTTTGCATGTCCACACCGTGCTCCTTGAATTGGTGATGCATGTCCTCACCAGGAGCGCTTGCACTGATTTAACTGTCAGTGTGGGGCATTGTGGGATGGCTTCTGAATGGCAACAACAGTTGATGTAAGCAATGCAGTGTCTACGCTGACAGTGCGTCAACCTAACTACATTGACCTAAGCACTACACCGCTCGCAGAGGTGGAGTTATTAAGTCAGTGTAGGGGGCGAGTTACATTGGCGGGAGCAACATTTTAGTGTAGACACTTACAGATTTAGGTTGATGTAAGCTGCATTACGTCAAACTAACTCTGTAGTGTAGACCAGGCCATGGGCTCTTGCATGCTACAGTAATAGAAAATAATAATTACTAATTGTGGAATAGTCTCCATAGAGCCAATGAAAGCCTCATTATTTGAGTGCTTTAAAACTTGACTAAACATAGCATCATGGAATATTAGTACGGTGCGAACCTGCACTGATTGAGGAATGGATCATATAACCTAATAGGTCTTTCCATGTAATGATAGATTGCAAATGTCTTTTCAGGTCTGATCCACCACCACTTAAATCCATGGAAAGACTCCTATTCGCCTATCAAATTCACTTCTACTTGTAACTAGAGCAAAGGATGTCAGCCTAGTCTTTAGTGGAGAGAGGCTCGGATCTGAAGCCATTGTGCCTTGTCATATTATTATGTATCCTGAGCTTTTATCAGGAAAGACCAAAAGAGTCTCTTACTGTACTTTGTGTTGGGATGACTGAAACTAGAACAAACGAGATATATTTCTAAGATGCACTGTGGAAATGGTCACTGAACAGGCATTCAGTAGTTGTGAACTGAACATTCATTATCACTCTTAACACCACAGACCTTCCCCCCCCTCCTTGAGATTAGGGAATTAGATATCCATCTTTTCTTTGCTGTCAGTTGTAATCACTGTGTGTTTTTATGTAGATTATCTTGATAATGGCAATAATAAAATGGCAATCCAGCAGGCAGATAAACTGCTAAAAAAACACAAAGATCTTCACTGCGCTAAGGTAAGTTTGATTGCTCTTCATTATGTTATTTTACTGAACAAACACAGTTCTGAAATTTGGAGAAATTCTGCTGTCCCATTCAAGCTTCCAGTAATCTGTGATATATATATTGTTTTTAACAGAGGCCACAGTGTTTCTTAAAATCTTTCAGAAGGTTAATAGAACACTTTCAATCATGTAATATCATGTTTGTTTGAAAATGTGTTAAGAAATGTTACTTTCTAAACTGCAAAATTCTGCCCTTTGGCTGCTATGATGTTACCAGGGCTTCTGCTGTTCTATCCCTCTTCCAGGCTTCTGGCTACTGATGCAGCTGCGACTTGTCAGAGCTTTCCCAAGCTGCTGGAAAGTGAAACAGATGTGAATATTGTTAGTTTCTCTTCTGACCACATAGTTCTGAATAGCAGTAGTGAAAACTGGTGAGACTGGTTGGTTTTCACTCTGCTACAGCTAGGGAAAATTGAGCAGCAGCAAAAGCACTGAAACTGGCAGTCTACACAGACTGAGGAAGGCAGCACTGCATCATTTTACATCAGTGGTTTTCAACCTTTTTTCATTTGCTGGCCCCTAAAAAATTTTGGGTGGAGGTGCAGACCCCATTAGAAATCTGAGACATAGGTTGAAAACAACAGTTTTACACTATTCACATTTGGAAGTTTTTCTTCGCAACGCCTCCCCTCCTTTTTATTTTTATTTTATTAAATGGAAGCTTAGATTCTTCAGAAATTGATGGCACTCACTTAGACAAGTCAGTTTCTCACCATGGGCAAGTGGATTTTTCTCTAATAATGATCCTTTGTTTCAAAATAAGTTTTTCTTTTGTAGATGTTGGCAATGTTTTTCAATAGCTGTTTCTTTATTACATGTGTAGGTTTTAAAGGCAATCGGCTTGCAGAGAACTGGGAAACAAGATGAAGCATTTGCTCTCGCACAAGAAGTAACAGCACTCGAACCTACAGATGACAACTCTTTGCAAGCACTAACTATCCTTTACCGGGAAATGCATAGACGTAGGTTTTTTTATTTTACTTTTCTCCTGCAAATTTCAGTTTCTTGATCATAATTATGTAACCTTTCCTTAGACCTTTCTTTAAAATGAATTATTGCCCAAAATTCAAAGGGAAATGTACAAAGTCCAGTTTTCACACATGGGCATTTTAATAGGTGGTTCAGACATGGGATTCAGATGCCCAGTTTGGCACAGAACTGCGTAAATGCCCCTTTGACATGCAAGTTTCTATTTGATCATCTTAAAGCAAGATGTTCTGGTTAGGCTCCTATTATTGAAAATTGGGTCCAGAGTAATTTTAACATTGTATGTTAGTCATAATATCAAACAAATTCATTCAAATTTATTCCAGCAAAAAACATGTGGTGTTATTGTTGTTACTTTAAATAGGAATAATGTAAATCATAAACGGCTAATACTGTGTATGAATTTCGAAGAAGCAATTTAAAATAATGTATATAGACACAATCAAGAAATTTAGCCCCTCAAAATGGCTTTAGAAGTTGTGTTGCAGACTTGGAGGGGAAATCCTGACTCCTCCCTTTCCTGTTACTCTTTTCAAAACAATTCATCTGAATCATAACTTCTTGGGTCATTCAGTAAACAAAGTTGTGCATGCTTTCTACGAAAGAGAAAGCATATGTGGTTTGGTTAGTCTACAGCACAAGGAGATACCTTATCACTATCCTGAGGAGGTGTCAGTAATGTTCATTATCAGGTTTATTGCAGAAATGATTGTAGACTGAAAAACTGGGGGTTTTTTTACATGAGAAGGTGTAACTGTCCAGGGCCATTTCTTGACATATAGCAACCTCTTGTGTCCGTTACTAGTTAATTTCCAGTACATAATCTTTGCTTTGTTAAAGCACTTTTATTGTAATAATATGAAACCTCTTCATATCTGCCTTTAAATCTTTATTTCTACATTTCTCAACTTAAAAACCAGAAAAATATAAACATAAATAGAACTGACTGTAGTACACGTAGAAATTAATTATTCAAGAATATATAAAATCATACTAAACCTTATTAACAATAATACCTTGCACATATATAGTGCTTTTATGTGAAGAATAATTTGAGTTTTTAAGAAAAGTACATTCAATAATGATTGTGTGAGTAAGTACAAATAATTTTTGGGTGCGAGGGGGAGAAGGGATGTTAAAATCAAATACAAATAGTGTTTAGGGCTCCTAAATATCTAATCATAAGAGGCCTATATTAATAGGTTTATCTTGAAATAAATTATCTTTGTATTAAATTATTAAAGGAGATGGAAAGCATAAAAGTCACTTGGGAAAGATCAGGGCTTTTTAATGTATAGCATAGTCGCTCCTAATACGTTCGGCAGTGGTTCTCAAATTGTATGTCGGAACCCCAAAGTTGGTCATGACCCCATTTTAATGGGGTTGCCAGGGCTGGCGTTAAACTTGCTGGGGCCTGGGGCCAAAGTGTCCCACAAACCCCTCTGCCTGGGGCCGGAGCCTTCAGTCCTAGGTGGCAGAGCTCAGGTTACAGGCCCCCCGCCCAGGGCTGAAGCCCTTTTGGTTTTGCACTCCCCCCCAGGGCGGTGGGCCTCAGGCTCGGTCCCCCATCCTGAATTGTGTAGTGATTTTTGTTGTCAGAAGGGGGTTGCGGGGCAATGAAGTTTGAGAACTGCTGCATTAGAGAAGTTTCCTTAAAACGATTTAAACTTGAGGAATTCATTCTGTGTCTTAATAAATCATGTATTTAAAGTAGACAGTCTCCACGTGACCCAAGTACAAATCTTGAATTGGTGTAATGCCCCCAAATGGGTGAATTCGGAAGTTTTTTAACCCCAACACATGACGTACCTGAAAGCATTCAGTACGTTTCTGAACGTTTTAGTCTTTTTCTTTTTTATTTTTTTTTTATTTTTTTACACACACTCTTTTTCTAAACATTTCTCTTTCTTGCCTACTGTGTGTTTGTGGGGGAGATAGACCAGTTCCTATAGGTGTTGAGTGTAATTGAATTACTCTGCAAAGTATCCCAGATGTTATCTTGAGGTAGCTGCTTTATAACTTTATATTCCAAATGTGTGTGAACTGAAACATCTGTTTTTGGTTTAGCGGAGTTGGTAACAAAACTTTACGAGGCAGCTGTAAAGAAGGTTCCCAACAGTGAGGAGTATCATTCTCATCTCTTCATGGCCTATGCCAGGGTCGGGGAATACAAGAAAATGCAACAGGTACCTTCATCCATTTCAGTTATAGTAATCGTAGGTGTCGCATTTAACAATGGTGGGGGCAAAGTTGTTAGAAGTGTGGTTTTTGTTTTGTTGTTTCCTCCAATGAAACAAAGTAACTAATAAATCTAACATTTCCCTAAGGCTCTTTTCTGTATCATACTGTACTAGTGACCAGCACCTTTTAAAATTATATTTAATTTCCTAGAAAGCTGAGCTGAATCAATACTAAAATTCTACGTCATGATTAAATATTTGATACAGGGTTGGTTAGACAGAACTACTACTCAGATTTGTGTTTTTTATATAAAAGACAATTGCTTCCTTTCCCCTTAAAAGGAGAAGAATAACTTTATGAACTGTAGTCTGTACTGATGCAGTATGTTGGATGGTCTTCTTGGCATAGTAGCTTCCTATTGATACCTATATCAGAGAGTACTACGTTTGCACATAAGGGAGTGTATTAGGCAGGAATATTTAGCTTTACCGAGAGCTCCTGAGGGCCACAATTTCAAATAATGTACAAACTTTTTTTGTTTTCTTGTTTTTGCCCGCACTCTTATCTCTAGAAACCAGTGTGGAGTTAAATTGTGCAGCTTGTATTTTGATAGAAGAAAAGCTTAGTTGTTTTTTCTTTACATGCATCTTGGTTTTCAGTTGGCAAGACAATCTCATGCCTGTTAGTTTTGTTTTTCATTCTTCCCAAATTAGGTGCCTGGAGAATGCCTATAAATGGAAGTCTCTTTTCAAAGCGTACACACACTCCCTCTTTTATGTATAAAAAAGCAAAGGGAAGCAGGCAAATTGATTTCAGGCTCTCTCTTCCCACTGTATTAAGGCGAATCTTTGTACAAAGACCCTGTCTCCTCAACCAAAAAATAGAGTTGAATAATGGCGATTAATCTCTGTGTGGCCCAGCTGTAAGTGGCTTAATTCGATTGGGGACTGAATCATTGGTATATATGGTGCCTTAGAGAATGATTAACTTTTTATCAAATGACTCTTCATAAAAGGCTTAAATCTGCAGTATCATTGTAAAATCATTGTGTCTCATTTCAGATCTGTCCTGAATTGGTAGGTTAATTTAGACTGCTACTTAAAAATAGTTCTTATTGTACTAATCGCTTCTCGGTTCTCTATGAGCTGAGGGGTGAAAACATTAGTACTTTCAGTATTTATTTAAAAATAGCTGTAGATTTGACCACAACACCAAGGAATGTATCTGGTTTGCTAATCCCTAAATTTGCTACGACTATGCTTGTTACCTGATTGTTACCCACTTGACTCATGTCAGTGAGACTGAAGTCTCAGAACAGCCAACTACACCAATCTCTTGCAAGCTGTGACATTGCACTGATATACGCATATCACCAAGTTACAGCTTTATTAATCAGAGGGAAATATATATTCCTGCAAAGTGCTAAATACCAATACAGAGAGATCTGGTTTATTCTTGTTTGACATACCTGCATCTGAATATCAAAACAATTTTGGATTTACAATTTTTCCATACTAAAAGGGCTCGATTCTAGTCTGACTTGCAATGTATCATGCAATACATGATATTGCAGTTGTGCAGAAAGAGAACTTTTGAGATATGCTATGATAGTTGTGAGTTGGATATTAATCTAATCTTAACATTTTGCTTGTTTTAATGGATTTTTTTTGTTTGCATAGATAGAGGCTTCAAATAATTCTTGATTGGCCTTGACTTTGATTTAATGTCTTAAATAAGGATTATATTTATACTGATAAATGGGAACACAGAATTAGTTTGCTTCATGCTTGCTTATGTTAAAAATGATTATGCATGTCATTTTTATTTTGGGTTTTACAAAAAAAAATCCGTTACTGCCATCATTTTTATATACGATACTCTTTATATATAATTCTAGACAGCCCTCTGTGTGTTTTCCATTTAAAGAACTTGTTGATTTCAAAAGAAACAGGCATAAGCATGCATTTACATTTCAGGGTTCAAAATCAGTAGGATCCTGAGATCTCTAACAATGTCAGGCCATCTAAAAATGAAGTATGTTGCTCTCCCAGATTAGCAGTGCTAAGGAGGTAAAAGGTCTAGAAAATGAAGAATTCGTCTATAGGTGAAGTGTGCTTAATTTATGGCTGAATTAAGCAAAGTCCTTTTTTGCTGCTCTGACAGCTGCGTTGATTGTATAGAACTCTGACCAGAATCTAAAAAAAAAAAACAACAACTTTTTGCATAGATTTGCAGTGATGCAAACATCCTTCAGTAAGAAACCTCGTTGATTACTCTAGGCCAGTATATAATGCTACTTTACTAGCTGTATATGAAATCTGAAATTCAGACATTTCACCTTCTAATAATTGTACTCTTAGTTGGAATAATGAATGGAAAATTTCAGTCTTATATGGATACAAAATGTTACATAAATGCTAAATATTCTGTTCAGACCATTGTACAAACATGTATCTGATTAAATTATCTAGATTGGTAATGCTCGTAAATGGCAAATATAGGGTGTTTTTGAATGGGTATCTAATACACCTCTACCTCGATATAACGCTGTCCTCGGGAGCCAAAAAATCTTACTGTGTTATA
>NW_020664585.1:5175317-5197250 GCF_002925995.2 Terrapene triunguis
TTAGCTGTCTCTTGTGCCACATGCCTTCAAAATCCGAACACATGCATGTGCAAGTTAAAAATGTTCAAGTGCAGGTGTTTACATTTGCAAAGCGTGGGCTTGGTTGTCTGTATACAATTGAACATGTGCAAAAATGGAGACCAGAGCTGAAACCTTCCCTTAATCTGCAGAAGTAGGTAGTGTGTGTACGCACGCGTGCACCCTGTAGCTAAAGCTATAGACTCTTCAAATAATCACTCTTCTAGAAATGCCTTTCCAGGCCAGCTGAAGCTATAATACACTTTAAAAAGTAGCAGCAGATGCAGGGAGAGAAACTGCGTCACTACCAGTATAGATCTCGGTGGAGGGTGTTTCCTAGGGAGTATATCCAGTTGGGGTTAATAAATTCTTATCTGGTCGCTAATCCTCAGGAATTGTTTGTCACTGTTATCACTCTTTCACTTTCTATAATGCACCTTATTAATTGAAGCATTTTTGAAATGATGGATACATGTCTTCTATTTTTCAGGCTGGAATGGCACTTTATAAGATTGTCCCCAAAAACCCTTACTACTTTTGGTCTGTGATGAGCCTAATTATGCAGGTGAATACAGCATTTTGATTGAATTAAAGACTTTAACAGTGGCTGTAATGTTAACGTTGAGATGTTATGGGTGTTTTCACATTATGAAAAATACCCAGTAGCTTTCTCAAATAAGCTGGCTGGCTGCCTGCTAGCATTGTAGGGTGCTACTATTTCTGTATAAAGTCAGTATAAACACCGAGCCCTCCTCAAATCTATATTTTCTGTCTGGTCCAGAAACTTACCTGGTATTGCTCGTCTCTTAGACGTCAAGAATCCTACAACAGTAAAAATCAAAATATGCTATTTTGCACTGGCACAGATAACAGACTTGAGCGTTAATCAAACTTCCTGACAGACCTCCTTTAGGGTATGTCTGTGCTATGGACTTACAGCAGTACTGTTGCAACTGCGCGACTGTAAAGTCTCCCGTGTAGCTGCTCAGTGCCAACAGGAGAGAGCTGTCCCGTCAGCATAATTAAACCACCCCCAACGAGCAGCAGTAGCTATGTTGGCGGGAGAGTGACTCCCACCGACATAGCACTGTCCACACCGGCACTTTGTCAGTGAAATGTATTTCAGTCAGGAGGGAGGAGGTTCACACCCCTGAAGACAGAAATGCTAGTATAGATTTAGCCTTAGTCAGGCAAAAAATAAACATGGAAATAATAATTGTATGCTTTGAAATAATTTGATTGTAGAAGAAGTGAATTCAGTAAGTGACTTGTATTTTTATTGCTAACACGTTGTCTGTTATGTTGTTCTGAGACTCAAGTTGTGAAGAGTGAGCACTTCATTGTACCATCAGTTGCTTCCCCAGCAGCATGTTTTACAAAACTCTGTGTCCATGCATGTAGCTGATGGTAGCCCTGACGGGTATTTCGTGGGTTGATGCGTGTCATGTTTCCCGCCTGATGAAAAAATTAATTTTGAGTTGGACAATAGGAAAGGCTGTTAAATTGCTACAGTAATTCTTCTCTCTCCCCTAGTCTATTTCAGCACAAGATGAAAATCTCTCCAAAACAATGTTTTTGCCCCTAGCTGAAAGAATGGTGGAAAAAATGGTGAAGGAGGATAAGATTGAAGCTGAGGCTGAAGTAAGTTTTGCAAATGTGTTTTCTACTTGATGTGAGCATCGTTAATACATTGTATGAGCTTTACGTTGTGCTAACAATGTAGCTTAATTACTTTGTATAGCATACCTAATACTGAGTCTGGTTCCCATTATAGTGCTCTGTAATCTTTTTTATTATTAAGTACACAAAGTAGAAGGCTTGCTGGTGATCCAGGGGGAGCCGGCTGGTCAATGCTGGCTCTCCATTTCCAGCTGGTAACTCTCAATAAAAACAGCTCCAAATATTATTCTCCTAATATTCCTGTTCAAGGGAAGGAATTGCTGTGGTTGCCACAGGGATGTTATATGATTGCTAGTGTGAAGGAAGGGGGCCTATGCAGACATGACTAGAGAGAACATGGTCCGTGAGACAAGTGTGACCCACTCTATGGATGTTTAAGAACCCCTAAGATAGAAAACAAGTTCTCTGTCTCAGAAGAACACACAAACTTAATACAAATACATTGCAGCCAGGGATTCTAGTTTTCAGTTTAAACCAAAAACAGTAGCTGTTGAGACAATTGCAATAGTAACTTCCAAAGCTGACTTTGAGAAAGCATAGACTGGTCAGATTCTTTCAAAGGGACTGTCAGTGAAATACATGTCCTGTTCACTTTTTCCGCTGGGACACATCCAGTCCGTGCTCTCTGGGCTTCTCCTCTTGGTCAAACAAAGCAGTATGGTCAGCAGCTTTTCTTATGTGGTTACACACAGTGCGAAAACATGGGAGACAAAAGAAATGTTGATATTCACATTTGTTTAAAAAATGGATTTTCATTGCTAATTAAACAGACTTCTGTAGTCAAGTGAACCTATATAACAATTTTCTGGGAAGTCACAAGGTGCAAAAGTAACCAATAACACGATGAAAGTGAGTAAAAATCAGAACTGAAAACTGGAATTTAGTTGAACAGGACAGCAATGTAGCTGCAAAGAGGGGGAGGGGGAATCTCAGCAATGCATTTATAAGCACAGGGGCCCCATGGCCAAAGGGAGTTTTGAGAAGAGAAACTGAGAAAGGAGAAGGTGGTTGGTGTACAGAAAGTAGGAGACTGCTGCATGAAATAAGGTGTGAAGCAGGGAGCGAGAGCAGGAAGACAAAGGGAGCAGTGTGGAGAGAGGATATAGAGGAGCATAAGGAATGAAAGGGTGTTGGAAGGAAGTGAGGGCAGAGGTTGTAGGTGGTGTAAAATTGTGAAGAGTTCATTGCTAGATGAAGTGATTTCTTTGTAGTGTTTGTAAAGCCCAAGGGATCCTTTGGGATTAGAGGGCGTTAAATTAAATTCTTGAATTTTCCTTTCTGGTGGCTGTTAGACAGTTTTACAGACAGCGTTGACTTTCTCCTCTTCCTAATGACAGAAGCACAAACTGTTTTTATTTCCAGACCCTTTTCACTTGTTTTACTTCCAAATGTCAGTGTGTACAAATCTTTCTTCTAAGGTTGAACTTTACTACATGATACTGGAACGTTTGGAGAAGTATCAGGAAGCCTTGGATGTTGTTAGAGGAAAACTAGGAGGTAACTTATCTTTCAACGCTTTCGGTCAATTAACAACCCCAGCTGTGTGGAGGTTTGACGGTATTCTTGCTTTTGCCCCAGGTCTTTTGCTGGGAACTTGTATTATGTGGATTTAATTGATCTGCACGTGTACTCGTTTAAAGATAGCTGTAAATTAACTTAACTCATACCAGTAACACACCTTGAGCCCAATTCTGCAGATTTTCTTACTGGTTTCATCAGACTGCTTGTGGTATTACTGCACGCAGGAGTGTTTGCAGCATCAATTCCATTTGCTGTGTTAAAGTAGCAGCATGTTGTACAAAGGGCAATTATCAGATTAACATAACTGAACCCACAAAATCCCATCATGTCAGCTCACAACTACCAGTGCCGCTAGGGATGGCATTATGCCCCTTCCTCCTGGATGATTTAGAGCTTTATTTTTCTACCACAAAAGTGAATTTGTCGCTTAAGAGCAGCCAGAATATCAAGGTTCCAGTCAGACTCTACAGTTCTGCACAGAGTCCTGTGTACTTTTCAAGGGAAGGTTTTGCCCCCGGGTCCAGCAGCTTCTGAGCCATACTTCTAACAGAAAAAGGAGGGTAGTGATGTGTTATTGAGACGATTGTTTTAATAGAGTTTCTGTCCCTCCTTATGTCATATGTTGACCAATAATTAGGCATAAAATGTTTTCTTTCTAATCGCAGGTTCAGCACTTTCCTCAGTTGGAAAATAGGTGCTGATCCAGCAAAGAGTTTCTAGTGCTGATGCAGAACATAAGAACAGCCGTACCGGGTCAGACCAAAGATCCATCTAGTCCAGTATCCTGTCTACCGACAGTGGCCAATGCCAGGTGCCCCAGTAAGTTGAGGTACCAGGTCTTAAAAATAATGAAATGTTAGGACTCCCAGCTTTTCAATAACAAAGCACTCATTTCTAGCACCATTGACCTGCAAGAATTAGGACCTTAAAGCTGTTACTGACCTCTTGGTTTAGCAGTGCTTTTTGGCATTGATCCTGGACTTCAGTCCTGGCCCTCCAGTCTTGGAGAAGAATGTGTTTTCTCTCTTGCATCCTGTGTAGAATAAGATACTTTGTTCTGAAAGTTGTTAAAGAAAAATGATTGAGGAAATAAATTCACAACTGTTTCTGATTTAGAGAAGTTGACTAGTGAGCTCCAGAGTCGAGAGAATAAGTGTATGGCGATGTATAAGAAGCTGTGCAAGTGGCCAGAATGCAACGCACTGTCCAGGAGGTTGCTACAGAAAAAGTAAGTTGTGTTCACATCTATGCTACTGACTCACTCTGTGACCTTGGACAAGTCATGTCACCACAGCACCCCAGCTGCTTGTCTCTCCAGGTTTGAGACTGAATGCTTGAAAAGTGTTGGAGATCCTCTGATGAAAGCTGCTAAGACTGCAAATTATCATTCGTTCACATGGAAGCTCCGCTAACTGTCACAGTGAACAAATGAGTTGTGCAACGTGTGCTTTCCTGAAATAAACTAGTTTCATTCTCTATTTCCAGAGGGCCATACCTTGCTATCCAACATTCTAATTTTCAGAAAAAATGCAAACTTGTACTTGAATTTCATTTCCTACAACTATTTCCTACAATCTAGTTCTCTTAATCTGCCAGGCTTCCTTCTGGTGGCTGATTTACACTACCACTTAAGTCAATGTAACTTGTCACTCAGGGGTGTGAAAACGACACCCCTTGAGCGACATAAGTTACATCGACTTAAAGCGGTGTCTATACCGTGCTGTATCGGTAGGAGACTCTCTCCCACCCACACAGCTTCCGCCTCTCGCAGAGGCGGAGTAATTATGCTGACGGGAGAGTGCTCTCCCGTCGGCATAGCGTCGGTTCACCAGATGCCCTACGGTAGTGTAGCTGCATCGGTGCAGCTGTGCTCATGTAGCACAGCAGTGTAGATTTGCCCTAGGAAATACACTGACACGTTCAAAGCAGCAGATGCATCAGAACAGAGCAAATCAGGATGATCAGATCTGCCTCTGAGACAGTCATGAGGGTTTGTTGTAAGGACTAGGACACAGTTAATGGGATTATAGTGAATCCTGTCTGAAGCTGCCATCCAAGAGATCAAAAACATCTTACTTAGAAAAACTGTTCTTTAACAAAAGGTTGAACGTAACTATAGTGGAAATCCTGGGGAGATTTTTAAAGCCTAGAGTCTTGGGGGGGGGCAGGGGGAGGACTGGAGGGAATGACAACAGCTAAGGTTACTACAATTGAAACATTAGATATAGAGAGAAAAGTTTTCAGTTTACTTCGTGCATTCTGTAGCACTTTGTATATAGTCAGTTTCACTTGTTTGTTGATGGTCAGATGCATTTCCCAGCTCCTACATTAGCAATTTGGTGGTGCTACTCTTGAACCTGCTCATTCCCTTGTTGGAAAGGCCTTTATAAATGTTAATGGGAGCCAAAATCCCTTTTAAAAAATTGTAAAAGAACTTCAAATATAAATCTGGACTTGAGTTTCTTGAAATATGTTGGTTTTAGAAACCTCTGCTTAACAGTGCCCCTTTAAGATGGGAAATTTTCTAGTGGAAATGGTTCTTGGTGCGTTTTTTCCCTATGTGTTTTAATTGTTCTGTGACTTGCAAGATCTAACAATGTTTTTATAAAGGACTAGACTTGCATGTATGAGTAACATTATTTGCACTTTCCTTAATTTTGCTCCTTGCCTGTTTTTTAGCTCGGATGATTGGCAGTTCTATATAATTTACTTTGATTCAGTCTTTCAACTCATTGACAAATCCTGGACTCCTCCAGCAGAAGGAGAGCAGTAAGTCAACTACTATCCCTGTGGGTTTTTTCCTCTTCATACAGTAGATGTCAAAATCCTAGTTTGTCCCTTGATAGTTTTACTTTAATGAAGGGATGGGCAATTTTAAGGTAGTGGAGGGCCACAAAACCCACTAAAACCATTGATGGGCTGGGGTTTGAGACTTGGAGGTTGGGTCCTGTCCCCGAAGGGAGTGTTGGGAGTGAGCTTACCTTGTGGCAACAGCTCCTGTCCTTCAGAGTTGAGCTCGGCTCCCTGCTCCGGCACCTTGGCTCTTGCCACAGTGTCACGTAACACATGAGTAGGCAGGACCCTCCCCCTGCAATCTGATGCCCTGTCTCTGTCCTGACCCTGGGACTGCCAGGTTGCCTACCCAATCTGGGCTGCGGTGGGAAAAATAGAACAATTTGGCAGGCCAGATGCGGACCCCAAGCCGCCAGTTTCCCATCCTTGCTTTAGTGTATCCAATATCGGTAAATAGCTAGTGTAAATGCATGCTAATGTAGAGCTCTCTATCTCAAGAATTATCATGGCTGCTGGCACATAATGTGCCTGAGCTACTTAGCTGCAGAAGCTGGTCCCTGTTCCAAGAGGGCACTGACCCCCTCTGGAGGCATGCATATAATGCTAGTTTTGACTTTACTAGAGCTTCCTTAACCTGCTCCCTTCACAGAGTCTGGGTCAGAGAGTCAGTCGAACCTAATTGCTTTGAGGGAGTGATGTTAAGGCATGCTTACCACTTACTACCAGTGCCTCAGAAATGGGAATGATATAAGAATACTTGAAATCAATACTCATATCTTTAACTGCACAGCTCTCTGGAAGGAGAAGTGCATTATTCTACAGAGCAAGCTGTGAAATTTATAGAGGAGAGGATAACAGAAGAAGCTAAGAGCTCTCGGCCACTTCGGGGACCCTACCTAGCCGAACTGGAGCTGATTAGACGTTTGCGACACAGGGGTTGTAAGGATGAATATAAACTAGGTAAGAGCCACTAATTGGATGATAAATTAAACCTTAAGGGAAAGAACACCAACCTAGAACAAGCTCTTTGTACTGGGATCCTCAATTTAGTAGTGCCTGATGTAAAGTGTGTGCAGGGATTGCATGCATAAAGCATCTTCAGATGAAAGGTGTTATAGAAGGTCAAATATTATTCCGATAACAATTCTAGAGTGTTTTAGACCTTTTAAAACTAGGTCTTTGGGGGAGATTTCAAAGGCACCTAATCAGTTTAGGAGCACAAACCCAGTGACTTTCAGTGGGAGTTGTTCTTTGATAAATCCCTTAATAATTTTGAAAATCCTCTCCCTTTGTCATCCTTAGTGTAATCACCTGCTGATATTTCTTTGGGCTCTTTGGCAGTCTTGTAAATGAGAACAATAATGCTTGTTAAATGCACTTATTGGGGGTTTCATGAGTTTAAAAAAAAAACACTTTGGGGAGTGGAGTAAGGAAGAGAATGTGGTTTAATATTAGCAGGGTTTCTGCAGACCCTATTTAAATTAACTCATTTTGCATTTAGATGCAGGAAAATAAATATCATCAGATAAATTGTGCGTGGGTAGCTTGAAATATTCTCCTGGTTTTCTTTTTCCCCTCTCTCATTCTTTATCAGATGGGTTAAGCTTTGTGATTGACTGTAAGATCTGAAATGAAACTATCATGATTTATAAATCACTGTTTAACTTTGAACATAAGAAACTGCTATGAATTTGTTCATTTGCAGGACTGAAAATTCCTCATAGTTATATTTAGGCTTGGCAGAACTCTGCTTTTTCTTTAAATAATTTTGACAGAGAATATCTGTTTTTAAGCATTTTTTTCTATTTTCATTTGTTTAAATTTTCACAAGTCCTGGAAATTATGGGTGGGAGGATCAGACAGTCATTATTTAATGAGCGTCTAATACAGTGGTTCTCAACCGGGGGTCCGGAGCCCACTGCGGGCGCCGCAAGCATAGAATCATAGACTTTAAGGTCAGAAGCGACCATTATGATCATCTAGTCTGACCTCCTGCACAACGCAGGCCACAGAATCTCACCCACCCACTCCTGTATCAAACCTGTGTCTGAGCCATTGAAGTCCTCAAATCATGGTTTAAAAAGGAGGTTTCAGGGGGTCTGCCAAGCAGGGCTGGCATTAGACTTGCTGTGGCCCAGGGCAGAAAGCCGAAGCCCCATTGCATGGAGTTCCAAGCCCCCCCCACCCAGGGCTGGAGTTCCAAGCCTGGAGTTCCAAGCCCCCCCCACCCAGGGCTGAAGCAAAAGACTGAGCAACTTAACTTCACAGGACAACCTGTGGTTTGGGGCCCCAGGCAGTTCCCCTGCTTGCTATCCCCTAATACTGGCCCTGCCTTTTATATGCAGAAAAACAGTTGTTGTGGCACAGGTGGGCTTTTGAGTTTTTATAGCATGTTGGGGAAGCCTCAGAAAGAAAAAGGTTGAGAACCCCTGGTCTAATATGTTCTCAAGCAGCTTTTTTCTTACTTTGCCTAATTGCAAATTTTTGTTATCAATGGAAATATTTTTTTCTTCAGTGTGTGTGTGTGTGTGTATGTATGGTGAAACTGATGCTCACCAAAATTTACCAATAAAAATCTAATCCTTCCAAGCCTCGTTATATTATTGACTTTGCTTCTAAGTGAGCATTTTTTTTTAAAAAAAAATTGAACTGGCTTCTTTATAACTGAGTTTCTTTGTTAGGTGACCCAGAAGAACTAATGTTCCAATACTTCAAAAAGTTTGGGGACAAACCCTGCTGTTTCACTGATCTGAAGGTATTTGTGGACCTCCTCCCATCTAGCCAGTGTACAAAGGTAAGAACAATAGCATTGGGTGAAGTAAAGGGAGGGGTGCTGGAGACTGCTGAGTGCACCAGCTGTTAGCTGAATGCAGCTTTTGACAGTGGTGATATCAAAAGGAAACTCCCTTTCAGGGAGGGAGGGAATCAGTTTTTTAGAAAAACAAATTGTTGATAATGTAGAACTGGTCAATTTTATTCAAAATTCTGCTCTAACCAGAAAAAATAGTGTTTCTTAAAAAGCAAAAATGCCAAAGTTCTGAATAACTACACACACTCACTCTCTCTCTCTCTCTCTGTTCCTGCAGGCATAGAGCATGCATGGAGTAATTCAGTAACTATTTGTAGGACTGAGCCTTCTTCTTGCAGTTCTGTGGTGTCCCATCACTTCTGTTGATTTTAGTGGCATAACCTCTCCTCACTCTTGTTCAAGTTGTCACAGTCTGAGATATACAGTAGAGCCCAAAATATCTATCACCATAAAGAGGTTTATTCTCCCTGTATAAACATGCACAGCTACCATTGAAGCCATGTGAGTTAAACATGAGCGTCAAGGGAAGATAAACCTCCATAGAATGAACTTTAGTTTCTGTCTAAAATATCAGAATGAATAAGATTGGCTTGTTCGATAATAGGACTTGTGTTACTATTGTGTTAAACGTTATCCTTCTTTCCTTCTCCCCTTGTCTGTCCTTGTTCATGCTCTGTGTCTCATTGTAAATACTCTCTGGGAAGATCTTTCTCTTAATCTGTGCCAAGCACCAGGAACAGTTAGGGGACTAAGTAATGACACTGTAGCAGATCTAAGTGACAGAATGGACACGTCAGCATCAATTGAGAGAGATGTCTGAGACACTATTTGTATTTCTTCCAGAATCTTTCTGACCCCTACCTTATTTAAACTTAAATTGAGAGAGGATTTCAGCAGAGTCATGAGCAGCTTGATAGATGGCTTCAGCCTCTGGGAATCCTGCCACTCACCCCCTTGTTCTTCTAAGCCATTGTGGTATATTTCTCGGGGATGGGAGTTAGATAAAAAGTCCTGGATCAGTCAAAGGCTGTTAACAAAATCTATGTAAACTACATACGGGCATTGTCCATATTAGGGATCCCTCTGTTGCTAACATCGGCTCAGCTCCCCCAATGGTGGTAATGTTGGGAGCCCTACTATAGACAAACTGCTGCCAACACTTTAAGCCCCATGTTATCTAACTTGTTCAGAGCAGGTATAATCATTGTGGTGTTAAAGCCATTTTTAGCTAGGAGAAAATGATGGTAACATTGCAAGTGTAATTTTAAAAATGACTCATTTTAATTCCTAAAGTACTGAACAGGTTTAATTCTAACTTACCCTGTCTTGAGAGAGTTAATTCCTTGGAAAGAGTTGTATGGTTGGTACTGATAAATGTGATTTTTAATAAATAACAATAGAATTTAATTTCTACTTGGGGCTCGAAGTTAGCAAGGCGTGGAGCATTCTGGCCACAATCCAGCAAAGCACTTGAAGACATAGTTAACTTTAAGCCTGTGTGTAATCCCATTGACTTTTTTGGTACTTCCTACATTCTTAAGCTCAGAATCCAAATATGTACCGTCTTGAGGAGTGAGCCCTCTAACTTCAAATTTCAGTGCCGCTTTAATTATGGAGTTGGTACCATCACCTCCATAATCTCATTTTGTCCCAGTTTCTGAACATGGATATAAGACTTGCTGTTTTCTTGAGGTGACTAAGTGCATTGCAAAATTTAACACTTGTGTTTCCTTTCCAGTTCATCAGTCAGTTGCTGGGAATCATTCCTTTGTCAGCACCAGCAGAGGGTAAACTTGCACTACCAGCTGACATCAAAGCTTTGCAACAACACTTGTGTGTGGTTCAGCTAACAAGATTGCTTGGTCTCTATCACACCATTGACAAAAAACAAAAGCTGAGTGTAGTCCGGGAGTTAATGTTAAGATACCAGCATGGATTGGAGTTTGGTAAGAAAATCTTGAAACTAGTGCATTGCAGTTAATACATATTTAGACTTTCTTATGGGCCAAATTTCCAAAAACTTGTCACTTTTTGTAACATTTTTCAATTTTACCAGAAAGAAAGTAGTAGTTGTATTTGTACCTGGTTGCTTTAAACAATCTGTAACCCCAGACCCTGCAGTACTTAGTTAGTATAGAAGAGCCTGGAAGTGAAACTCACTAGAAACAAAAGTGAAATGGATCCGTTCCCTGTCCACTTTGGGGGAACTGCAAAAAGCATAAATGAGGAAATGCAACACATTGACAATTCGTTCACTTTTTATAATCTGACATTAGTAACAGATGTAAGGAAACTTGGGATTTCAAAAATAATTAACCTGACAGTGTTCTTTTAGAAATGTCATCTGGTGGGCTGAAAGGCTGCCAATTTACCTCAATTTACATAGCTATGTGAGAAATGATTGGCCCTGTTTATTGAATGTAATGATTTTGATAATACATGTACTATGCGGGGTGACGCTTTTTTTCCCCTCTATAGGGAAATCTTGTTTGAAAACTGAATTGCAGTTTTCAGATTATTACTGTCTGCTTGCAGTTCACCTGCTTCTGGATATGTGGCTAGAGGCAGGTAAGTCCCTTCAGTCGTCTTCTTCTTAAAACTTATATGAATAATTTTCTGTTTCTACATGTGTGTTCTGCATCCCTTGAACAGGAGGGTTGAACCTTGCTTCCTTCAAATCTCAGTTGTAGTTGCTACTTATTGGGCAGAAGCTGTCACTGTTGAGTCACTCAGCATTAGTCTGTTGTTTCCGAGCGTAGCCAGGGTCCATCTCCTTGAGGCTTAACTCCCTTCTTGTCCAAAACTTATTCTACAAACAATGCTTAAATTGCTTAACTTAGACGTTAGTTATTTAAGGCTATAACAGAGATGTGTATCGAACTATTACTATTGATTATTTGTATTACATTAGCTCAGTGCTGTTCTGATCTATAGGAAGATACAGTCCCTGCCCAAAGACCTTACAATCTAAAAACAAAAAACAAAGTTTGGGGGCAAGGATACAACGTTACAAGTGAAGGGCTGAGTGTGTGGGGGTGTGACTGAATGGTCAGCATGTGGCTTGTTAGTTCTGTGGGTTTGGGATTTTTTCTGCATAAACTATCCCCAGCTGTTTAAACTGTCCTCTTCTGAGCTGGTGTTTCCTTACCCAAACCTCGTTTGAAATCTGACATTTTTTAAGAATTTAAATTTTTAAGTCCCAGTAAAATCCTGGGAACTCTGCCTCCTTGCTTAGGACTCCACCCCCCCCCCCATCCTTCCTCAGTCCAGCCTCTCTCTGCATCCTTCTGCAGAGAATCTGCCCCCTCCCTTCTGCACAGCCGCCTTTTCACTTAAGAGAAATTCAAAAGTCTCTCCTGACATTAGACTGCTGGCATTGCTTTGGTATTCACCCTTTGATATTACTGATTGAGGGACCCTGGCCACGGAAATCTCCCCAAAGTCCTGGCTCCATAGTGGTTGAGGGTTAGGGAGCTCCTCCTACCCCCTGGTGGTATGACAGCTACTGCCTCTCCTTTCTGGAGAAGGCTTGGTCCTTCACCCTGGGAAATCTCATGGAGAGCTCCAGCCCACAAGGTTCTCCAGGGAGGATGGCAGGTGGAGCCACATGCCCCGAAATTCCTGGCTCTGTTGGGGGCAGGGAGTACCCAGTTAACCCCCTCTCCATGGTGCTTAAAGGCACCCTTAATCTTCTGATGTGGTTACAGTCTACAAACCCTAAATGGTCCAGGAGTCGTTTACCAGAGGGTCATTCTCTCACTGTCATACACTGCTGGTGTGTGGGGTCTGCACTCTGTGGTGGATGGTAGCAGAGTGTTCCCAGTGGAAGAGCCAGGCACTTGGAACTAGCTCCTTCTAGCAGGTGCCTGTTGCATCCAGATTGAATTGTAATAATGTATTTTTAAGGTACCTCCATGCCTTGCTTTGGTGCTGAGCGTAATACAATTTATTTAGACATTCGTATCATTCAAAGTAGCTTTAAGAGAGGAAAGTAACATGCAGGCAGCATGGGAAATGTGTTTGAGGAGCAATGAGAGAGGTTTTTCAACCCAGTGTAATTGTTGTGCCAGTTTCAAACCCTGCTCTCTATTAAATACCCTGTTCATGCCTAATGTCTGTGTGTGCTTGTCTCCTCATCACCAGGTGAAGAGATGGCCGTGTGGCAGTCCTTGACTTTATTAGAAGAAGGATTAACCCACAGTCCTTCTAATGCTCAGTTCAAATTGCTGCTCATTCGAATTTACTGCATGCTTGGTGCATTTGAACCTGTTGTGGAGCTTTATTCCAGCCTTGATGCTAAGCACATACAGCACGACACCATCGGGTGGGTAGTATATACTCAGAATTACATGGTCACACTGGCTCTCTGCTAACCGTGCTCAAAATTTTTAAATGTTCTATTTTCAGTTTTCTTTAGAATTACAAACCAGTAATATGTTGTTAAAAGGATCACTCCATTCTGGTAGGATCAGCTCAGCCCTTCCACCTTATGAAATGGATAAAATGAGTACCATGCAGTTCACACTGGGGAGGGGAAGAGAGGTCTGTTAGATGAGATCTTAAAAACCAAGATTTTGTCTTTTGGTGGACAGTGAAGATCCCATGGAGTTTTTAATAAGGTGGGGGATTTATCCTGGCGCCCTTGAATCAGATTTCCCCTACTGTCCCTATGGTTTTGCAGCGTGCTTTGCCACTTAGGTTCTGCCTTCAGCCCCAGAGGGAGCCATGTTTCTGTGAGGCTTTATCAAAATAGCATGTGGGATTAAAGGTGCTTATGTAAATGTGAGTTAGTATTACATGTAAAACACAGACCTCAAATCTTTTTCAGCTCCACCATAATGTCCCTCAATCCATTTCTAGTTCTGACATTTGTTTCTTATGTGGTTTTATATTGGTTACTTTTAAATCTTGGTACCTCTGAGTGAAGGGGACCTACTTATTGATTTCCTTCTTTGAAAATGCCTTTTGAATTTGTATGCCTGGTATGGAGGCAAAACTTAGCTCTGACATACAGTGCTGGTCATGCAATCTCAAGACTGTGCTGTGGTAAAACACAGGTCTGGTCTACATTACAGACCTATATTGGTATAACTACATTGCCCGAGCAACATCATTATACCGACTTCACACGCACCCACCCACCACTATGTCGGCAAGAGAGGTTCTCCCACCAACATAGCTACTGCCTCTCAGGGAGGTGGAATAACTAAGCCAACAGGCTTAGAGCATCTTCATTAAAGCAGTGTAGCTGCGCCAGTGCATTTTAAATGTAGACTTGCCCACAGATCACAAGTGCATGGAAGGGTCTTGAAGCTTTTTTTGTGGATATCAGCTTAAAAAAGCTTTTGCCCCTTGGATCAGATAGAAAGAGGAGCTCTGTGTCCTGCTGATCGTGGTTAGGCAAAATTAGAATTTAATAATAATAAAGAGGAACCTTTACATTTAAAAAAAAAAATTGAGATGAACATTGTCAAATTCCCATTACCTTGTAACTCCCTTGAGAATTGTATATGAAGACAGAAGCTGTGCTGTGATTCTCTGGTCAATGAGACTCTTGATGAAATTCATCTTCTCAGGGCATTGTGTGATAGTGTATAATTCAAATTATTGTGTTATATTTCAGTTACCTTCTGACACGCTATGCAGAGTCCCTGGGTCAATATGCTGCTGCATCCCAATCCTGCAATTTTGCACTCAGGTTTTTCCACTCCAACCAGAAAGATGTAAGTCACACTAATTTCTCTCATGACTCCTAACAAAGCAGTTGTGTCCAAGTTACTACGAAAAGAACATGCGTGTGATAGAAAGATTTATACAGGATTTGCTGTGGGTGGATCACAATAGAAAAATTGGATCTATAACATAGCAGCTTGTTGTGGCTATAGTAAAGGTTTGCCTCAGCTTTTTGTTTTCTGTTCAGAAAGGTTTATAATTCCACCACAAAACTTCGTTGCTTGCTGGAATTCTGCTTTTGACCTTTCATTTTCTAAAAGCCAATATATTATACAGTTATTTCAAAAGTCCTGCGGTGGCCATTTTAGAGCTAATGGCTAAAGAATAGTGATTCCTGTGTTACTATAAATAAAAAATAACATGGCAAGTGACTGGTCCATGATGGCATAAATTCATATTTAGCATTTTGGAAAGTTACGTGGCAGCACAGGTTGATGATAAAGATCCTGGTGGCATGAACCGGTGGTCCGGAAGCCTCGCAGTAGACTGGTTGAAGCAGGATAATTTATGTATGGTTCGTCTCAGTGGTGCAGGTTGTCATAATAGTGCAGTAACTATGTAGGGAATAGGGTGAGGGTAGGAAGAGAGGAAAAATTAAACTAACTTGATTGAAAACTGGCTTCAGTAAAGCAGAACAGAAGTAAAAATTAGCTGCAATACTTTGAAACAGTAAATAAAGATGAGGATTTGGGATTCTGCAGTGCTAATGGAAACGCATTTCAACTGCCGCCAGCAGAGTGAAAGGTGGCGTGACTTGCAGGAAAGTCTTCCTGATTTAAAGATGAGTCTCTCAACTATAATGGGGTTCTTTGGAGTGGGGCTGGTGAAAGAGCAACTGAACTCTCTGAAGAGCATTTGATACTTCTTAAAACGTGCCTGCACATGGCTAGGCCTCCCGAAAAATTCAGTTGCTTGCTTGTGACTCTTAACACATTTTAATTATTATTGTCATGACACTCTTATTTGTGAAATACATTTCCTGGAAGAATCTTGGTGTAGCCATAGGAAAAATATCAGTGTTGTTCCACAATTGCATTGTCAGTTTTTTGTTTTTGTTTGTTTAAACATAACTAGATATAGAAGTACTGATATTTAGGCTCATTTCTTTAGTCTTGGGGTGAGTATTTATTAGGCAATTAGGAATAGAAGAAATTGCTCTAATCTGTAACAGTTGTTACATGATTGTATATAAGTGTTGCTCCCCACGATGAATTCAGGAGGTACATTTTGTACCACGGAATGAATTTTAATACCTAGCACTTACATGGTAATGCTTTACAAACATTGATCATCACAACATCCCTGAGAGGTAGGTAATAGAAAATTATCCCCATTTTACTGATGTGAGGAAACTGAGGTACAAAATGACTGACTTTGCCACACTTCGAGTCATTGTCTGAGCTGGGATTAGAATTTAGGAATTCTTGGCTCCCAGTGGGTGGTTTAAAACTCACTTTGTCCTTCTAACATCAAATACAAATGTAAGGGTTATCTGTACTGTGTAGAAATGCATGTATGATGCATATAATGCAGTCATTGCATAGAAGAATCTCCTTGGTCTGTCAATAGCTAAATTCTTTCAATGTGTAAGGTTTCTGTAATGCTTTAACTGTCTTCTAAGGGTGGAAATAGAAGTGGTGATCTTAGTTGCAAAATGTGGCTGCAACTGATATGGAAAAGATCTTGTGACAATGGGGCAGAGAACCCCACTTGTGCAACAGACATGCTGGATAGATGACATCTTAGCTTTCTCTTTTGTTATCCTTTACTTGCCTGTTTTTTTTGTTTTCCTCTGCTGAACTTATTTGTCAAGATCATTGGGACTGTGTGTGATGGATGTGCACTCATTATACTGAAACACAATTCTGGATGGAAACATTAATTTTTTTGATAGATGAGTCTTGGATTTATCAACATAGTGGCTTTTCTTTTTGTTTCATTGAGAAGTTACTCTTGCTTTTGTTAAGCCATGTTTGATCTGTTTCCAAGTAATTCAGTGGAAGAGACTGCAATTCAGGACAAAGTGACTTTCATTGATAAAAAGTTTGACAGCAACATGCCAAGAAGGAAAAATAAAGATTTGAAGAAAACACCTAATGGACATAATTCTCTTGACTGAGCGCACTAAAGACTGTAAAGCAGCAAGAAATCATATTGATTGGGAAAACAGCTCAGATTCAACTAACATCAGGCTGCATTATTGCCTCTAGGCACCAATTTAGGCTAAGGTTATTCTGATCAGTATGACTTATAAAAATGCTTGGGATGGAGAAGATTCAGTTGCCCTTTTCAGTAGCTCAGGGCACATATCCATATAAAGATCTATTGAATCGCATTCCATGTGGTATTGGGACACTCTTGGCAGGAGGCACGCTATTCAGAATCTGGTGTGTCAGTTCAGTTTTCAGAATTCGTGGAATACTTCTTACCTGGATTAGTGTATTGGTTTACTCTCATCTCAAAGAATTGGAATCAAAGTGGAAAAAGATGCATTTGGACTATCCACTTCTTCCTACTATTAGTCTGGAGACACAGCTTTGAAGACCTACACATGTCATTTTTCTTCTCATGGATACAGCATTCCAGACAAGTCATTAAAGGCGGCTGACTAGTAGCGTCCTTGATTTCTGAAAGACAAGCATTGATTTACTCTATCGTCTGACCTGAGGAGTTTTAGATTTGTTTAATGGAAACTACACTACTGTAAGCATTACCAGCTTGCCTGTAGTATTTATCTTTAAATCCTGTCTGTTTTGCAAATTGCAAGAGACAAAGGTTCATTTCCAGAGTTTTGTTTGAATAGGACGATGTCGTGTCAACAATGGAAAAATAGGGCTTCTAATAGAGGTCACACCTCAACTGTCATTAGTTCAAAATCTGCCTGCAGTTTTCATTCCCTCCTGCTGTTCAGTTAGGGGGTTGCCTCTTCATCCTACTAACAGTTCTGACGTCAGCTTCCCGGATCCCCTTCTAGTTCCACAGCAACATCTAACTGCAATGTTAAAGGAGGACTGTTCTTTAAAAGTTACCTTTTTAGCTGGGTTAAGATACTGCCAGATGCTTGTTCCTTGCTTTTTAGATTCTTGTTTAGAAGGCTTGAAATTTCACCAAAACATGTGTCTCCACCATACTGTCCAAATACAGAACACACTAAACATGCCCTGTAGTGTTTTGTTCTTTGGATTTTGCCTGAAACAGTACATTTGGGGTTTAAATTGAGTGATCTCACATAAAAGTGCAGTTGTTCTTAGTGAACAGTACTGATCATCTTAAACTAATGCATTTTTCAGCTTGCTTGCTGAATGTATGCCCCATGGTAAGGTGAATTAAACCCCTGACAAGGTGACCAACATTAAGGAATCCTGTGGGGTGCACTATTCAACAGTCTTGAATATTCCTGTTCTGAGAGAGACCAGGAGGAAAAGAGGCAGTATTGCTGTACTTGACCAAAACTAAAAAGGCAACTTCATCCTTTTCAAGAGAGTCCTTCTTTAAATCTGCAGAATCACAAGTAATCTCTTTAATTTTCTTGTGTCCGTCCGTCTTTAATTTCTCCAGATACTGCAGGCAAACAGAGCACCGAGGTGTCCCATGGGGATTTAAAAGCCGCGTCGATGCAGTTGAATTAGCGCCCATGGCGCAATCCCGCGGCCTGAAATGAATTCTGCAAGGCTGTTTATCAGAGGGTATGTTGTTGAATATTGGCATATTTTTCATATTATGCAAATAACCAAATTGCTTGGTAAAAAGACAGGGAGAGAACTGGCTAAACGGACATTCCCTGTTTTTGGCAAACATACGGTGACATTTGGCTGTGTTAAGTACAGTCTCTCAAACTCTTCAGACCAGGTTCAATCCGTTGGTATCATGTATTATAGACACACACTGGTGACTTGATCCGGTGTATGTCAGGTGTGAGTTCATCCCATAATCTTTCATTTGTGGTTTTCATTCTGATTTTCCAGAATTTCTCATTGATAGAGTAATTCTGGTAAAGTATCTATCTTGTCTTGGTGCATGAATTGCTTCCTATGTCTTTATATTTTGATATTTACATCAAAATAAGTGCTCGTTTTGGGCTCCCTACTCATATAGATCTCTTCATGGGGAACACTTGGATGGGCCTGAAATCTTGGTTTAAAGTTTTTATTGTTGCATTTCGTTGGAGAGGGGAGGCAAACTAATGCATGGATTCTGATGTTTCCTTTGGGATTTAGATTGTATTGAGATGTAATGTGTACACGCCGCATGGTGTTATCCTGTGATGCTGTATTCAAAACCTAATAAAAATGAGAAGCAAAAGTGTAGCATGAGTAATTTTTTAAACCTATGTGAAAGTAACACACAATGGCACATGCCCAAGTCAGACGCAGGAAAATCTGGGGTAGATTTATTTTGGTTATAATGGATTTTCTCAATGAAATGGTTGCATTTTGTTCGAGATGCCCCCACTTTCTATAGCATGCATAACAAGATCTCAAGAAAAGAGGAAGCTTCCACAATTCAAAAAAAAGTTGCCTTTCAGTTTTAGGGGTGGCACCAACTTGAGGTTTCTTAGTGTTGGCTCATTTATTTAATAAAGAAATCGGTAGCTTGCTAGACACGCTATCCCAGGGTACAGTCTGCTTTTGCTAAAGGAAAGCAGCGAAGTTTACACCACTATCTGTGTCTGGGAGGCTTGGGCAAGCAGAACTGCACATTTCTCCCAGGTGATAAGTGCTTGCTAGACTCTACACCTTCAGATTCATGGCAGTCACAAATTTGAGTTGGCTATAACCCCGTTAAGACTCTAGTTGTTTTTACTTTATCATGGCAACTAATACAGAGATGATGTGTGTTCCTTCCTAGACCTCAGAATATATTATTCAAGCCTACAAGTATGGTGCATTTGAGAAGATCCCAGAATTCATTGCTTTTAGGAACAGGCTGAATGCCTCACTTCACTTTGCACAAGTCCGCACTGAACGGATGTTGTTAGACCTCTTACTTGAAGCAAATCTGTAAGTATGGCAGAGACAAAAGTAAAGTAACTCAAACAGTAAACCAGGCAGGGGTTCTGCAAGGGAAGGGCAGCCTTTCCTGAACGGGTGCTTCTTGTCTACCTGGTACGAGTCATCAGAGTAGCTTTCCTGGTAAGCCTTAGGCCTGGTCTACACTAGAAAATTAGGCTGGTTTAACTGCATCACTCAGGTGTGTGAAAAATCCACACCCTTGAGCAGCATAGTTAAGCCAACCTAAGTCCCTGCATAGGCAGGGCTAGGTGGACAGAAGAATTCTTCCATTAACCTAGCTACCGCTTCTCGGGGAGGTGGGTTGCACTGTAGTTGTGTTGCTGCAGCATTATAAGTGTAGACAAGCCCTTAGTTTCCCCATCTGTAAAATGTGTTATACTACTAGGGTACCTCAGAGGGATGTTGGGAAGTTTAATGTTTGAGGTGCTCTGATGGAATGTGCTATTGAAGTACAACATAGACTCATTTATTATAATAAAAACTTTATCCAATACTTCTAATCCCTCCAATAACATTTACTACCTTCAGTACAAGCTCCAGTTAGTCCATGTTAGTTGCTAGTTTGCTGTCCCCACCAGCGTTATCTCTTTAACGCTAGTAGGTAGGTTTGACTTTTATATATGGTAGCTAACAGTTATGTGCTCTGTAGAGAATATAGACTATATCAGTGGGTTGGGCTTTCACCTCAACTATTAAACATTTGGTTTAACGATACTAATATTTATGTACTAGATCAACCAGTTTAGAAGAAAGTATAAAGTCCATGAGTCTGAGTCCAGAGGAAGATGATATTCCATGGAAAGATTTGCATGACAACAGAGACCTAACGGTCTTATTTAATTGGGATCCAAAAGACAGGTGAGTACAAAGGCCTGCAGGGGTCAGTCTTTCAGAAATGTGTTTTAGGGAGAAAATCATTTCAAGGTAAATTCCAAGTGTCACTTAAATATTTTCTAGGCTGGCTAACTGTGCACATTTAACAGGAGCATCATTTACAATTTCTAACAATGCTCTCATCTTACTTATTCACATTAATACCGTTCCCTGAATTTCCAGTCATTCCACCTTTCCACATGGGATTCCAAAGCTTTGCACCTGAGTAGGATAAAGGATGTTCATGCAAGCTTGCTACTGTTATGAATATAAAACATTTGTCTAAAAACCTTTGGTGCCTTTCTATAGGGACATTTCTGAGGAGCATAGGAAACTGTCATTGGAGGAAGAAACCATCTGGTTGCAAATCCGATCTTTAACTTTAAGGCTAGTAAGCGGACTCCCAACTCTTAGTCATACTGTTCACCCAAAGAACTCTGAAAAGACTGCTGAGAATGGTGTCTCATCCAAAATTGATACGATACGGTCTCTGCTTCAACAACTGGAAACGGCAGTGGATTCAGGGAAGCAGTTTCTTGAGCAGAAAATTCAGGTACCTGTTAAGGAAAAGTGATCCCAGAATCTTTAATGCCCATGAATGCAAGCACAGCAACTCAGTGCATCTTGTAACGTTCTGCAGGCTGCAAAATTCACTTAACTGATCCTGAGTTTGTAGCTTTTGAAATCTGAGATGTGCCAAAGAACAACACTGTTTTCTGTTTAAGGAAAAGCTGCAACATCTTTCTTTTTCTTTCCTTCTTGCCTAGTATCCTGTCCTTGGCCCTCCTCCTACCCGAATGGCTGGCTTCTTCAGTAATGGCAGCTGTCAGTGCCAGACTAGCTTGTTTTATCTTGTTAGTGATATTTATGAACTAGATACCAATGGCTTAGGTAAGTGTTTGGGTTGCAGGGAGGTTAAACCAATTTGTGAGGGGTGTTGCATGGGGTGGAGGTGTATCTATACAGTTTCAAAATGGCTTTGCATTTAGTTAATAAATTATATTAATGAGTTGGAAACAAATTGATAAACCAACCATGTGTAGATTATTTGAGTGACACTTTAGGTTATGAAGAAAATCACAGCTTTATTTAATCTTATGTGCTTATGTGTTTGTCTTCCTGAATTTTCTTACAATTATATTAATGTACCAGTCATTCACACTTGAAGCATTCCATACAGTGCATATTTTTGTGTTTTTTTTTAACTGTTTTGTATTTTGAAGCAGAACAAACATTATTTTAAAAAGATTTATTTGTAACATTTTTTTATTTCAGAAGATTCAACAGAAATCCAAGAGAGGATAGGGAATAGTTTTAAATCTTTACTAGAACAATTAACAGGTAAGTAATAGTTTGGGAATAAACATTTATAGCCAAGGTGACATTCAAACAGTGATTTTAAAATGACTCACTTAGGCTTCTTTGATAATGTCATCCTTAAATTGCTGGAGGCTGAGAATGGTATTATGTCCTATTGTTTCACTGCCATCTACT